>NC_061111.1:156991405-157008418 GCF_002878395.1 Capsicum annuum | reverse complement strand
ACTACTTCCACAATTAAGTAACTAGACGATGATACTTATTTATAGACCATGGCTAGCACATAATTTGAAAAGGAAATAATTAATTAATAAAAAATAAATGATAAAAATTTATGCAATTAAAGGAATTTAAACAAGTCATGTGATCGTATAAGAGTCCACATAAATTAAAAGTGGTGATTAAAGATGTGAGGTGATGAGTTGTGGTTGAACAAATGAATTCCCCATAACATACTTGTGCTTTGGCTAAACATTACCCTGAGGATGTTGGTTGTACAACTGATGCCCATTCTCACACATCTTTGATCACTTTCTCTAATTTACGTGGACTCTCATACGATCACATGGCTTGTTTAAGCTCATTTAATTGCATAAAATTCAATTATTTAATTTTTATTAATTAATTCCCTTTTTTCGCAATATGCTACTAAGGGTAATAAGTCAATACGGTATGTTATTGACAAGACTTACAGTCTATGATTTACACTGGACACAATCGATGGCCCTCAAATCAACTTCATTTATTTAATTATTTATATTTTTTACTATCTACTAATATTTTTTTGACCGTTGCACCAACTCGTATATACCTTAGCATTAATCGAGTGTCGATCTATGCAGTCCATCATCTATATCCAACGCATGAGAAGGCATCGATTATATTTAAGGTCTATGAAAGAGGTCGAACAGTAACAAAATTTAAATATCAGATTTTTACGACGATAATAAAGTACATGGCAAATCATATCCAACGATAATATCTCACTTTTTTTTTTGTCAAATCACATCATTTCCAATTTCTGTTTTTTCTTCAGTAGTCATCTCCTTCCCTTCTCCACCATCTCTCAGGTTCTCATCTTCACTGCTATTACTTTAACTTTTTCTTCGTCGTCCCCTTCGCTGAAAACTTCATTGGCTTTTTGCTTTATACTGCTACAAGCAGTGGAAGCAACCTTTTTAACTGCTTTATGAACTTTGACCATTTATGATCTACAAGTAAAAATGAATCTGTAGTGATCGATAAATCGACCACTACAGAAAAAATATAAATAAAAAAATATAAATATACAAATATATATATATATATATATATATATAGTGGAACGAATTTGTAGTGGTCGATTTATAGACCACTGGTCTATTAAAAAAATGAGAAAATGCAGCAAAAATAAATCTGTAGTGGTCGATCTATCGATCATTGGTCTATTAAGAAAAATGGGAAAACACCTCAGATCAAACATGCAAATCAAGTTCCAACTTCTTCAAATATTGACAATGCAATTCACAACAATAAGAACACCATTAAAATGGGTCCAATTCAGTATGAAAAATTCAAAATCAATAAGCAATATAAATACAAAAATTTTAAAAATTTCTAGTCATTATCCAAAGCAAAACACGATTAAACATGCGAAATCGATAATGTCAACTAAAAACACTCTAATTTCAATTCATTCAATAACGAACAGTGCAATTTTTAGCCTAAATCGAAGAACCCCAACACAAAATGAAAAAAAAAAAATATACTAAAATGAATCTAAAACTGATCAGGGAAGAAAATTAAACTTATCTGAGAAAGAGAAACTGAAAATTTTCGACTTGAAAAGCAAGAATCGAGCAAAAAAAATTTTTCGAAAAATATGAAAAAATCGAAATAAGAAGAGGTTTTGAGGAGAGAGAAATGTAGTTGAAAATATTAGATGATTTTAATAAATGTTTTGAAAATGAATAAGTATAAAAAGGAATCATGTTGTATTTTTTAAAAAGTTGTATGTTTTTCAAGTTTTAAATTTGTTAAAGAAACACATGACCCTACAACCTTGAACCACTTTTTACCTTTTTCAAGACCTAATCTTAAAAAATAAATCAAAAAAATAATTAATGTCTAACCCTTAAAATAATTTTTGAAAGTGGGTAGCATTCAAAATATTCTCTAGAAAGCTCAAACAAAATACTGCTAAAAGTATTACAAGAATAAGAGGGAGCGGAAAACACCTGATTTTCAGCAAGTAGAATTTGCTGTCAGGCTAGCCACTGGCCAACTATCCTTAAAAACTGGTCAAATAGGCAAGTAGTTATACCTATCCTAGGCCAATTTGTTTGTTCGATGTTTTCTTTTAGAAAACTCTTTAATTTCAAGTTTTCGCATGTCACATTTAAGATCATAATATTAAAAAATATTTTACAATACATTTCATTTTATATATCTTTAATTTAAAATTATTAAATTTAAAAATTATTTTCATTTTCTTAACTCACATGTCAAATCAAAATAAGACAATAAAATTGAAGAGAAGAAAGTAGCATGCTAGAATGTTGTTGGGCCGGACCAAGAGATTAAAGGAAATTTTTGGGTGTTCAAATTAGAAACATCACATCATAGTACTACTTAACTTATCATATGTACTTGAAATTTTTATTCTTTTATTTGGTTACATTCATTTTATATTTTCGTTTTCTCTTTTAATTCTACTTGATTCATCACATTTTTATTGTTATCTCCTCAGATCCCTCAAATTTCTACCATTTTTTCAGTTTATTTTCACATTTCTCTCAACTTCTCCTTTCCTCTCACTTTCTCTTGCCGGAAAAGCATCGCCGATGATAGCAAAAAGCTTTCATTTCTGTGACTCCTGACGTCCATCCACCACCAAACCCGTCGGCCCTTCCCTCTTCTCCCTTTTCATTGCTCCACTCTCATCTTGTTCTCATCACCTTTATGTTTTTTCATCTTTGGTCATCTCCTATCAAAAAAAATCATCGGTGAACCACCTCCGAAATAAAATCTCATAAAGTTTCATCTTTTTCGGCGAATTTTGAAGAATTCTAACGATATTGGTGGAGATCTGGTCATATTTGATTGGAAATGTTTATTTTCCTCCATTTAGAGAATCCACAAAATCTATGTATCTAACAGTGCACCACCACTAAAATGAAAATTTTCCAAAGCTTTATCTTTTTAGACTAATGTCGGAGAATTTCGACGACAAAGGTGAAGATCTGGTCAGATTTGATCGAAAATGTTTGTTTTCTCCGTTTGAAGAATTTCATAAAATTTATGTATGATTAATGTATCTGACTAAAGCTATGTATCAAACTAGTATTCATGTTACTGATACACAAACAAATCTTGTTCATGATATGTTATGTGTGAGATAATTGTTTTGTTATGATACATTGTAATGAATTTTCATATTACTTGTATGTATTTGTAGTGCAATACATTACAATCAAACTAATAACTTATGTATCATGATTTAATTAGTGTCATGATACATTAAAAATAGAAAAAATCACATAAATATACAATTTTAGAGTCTATATTACAAAATCTACCAATATTATTTTTTATTTACAAAATGTAGTTTTTATTTACAAAATCTATCAACCACTAAAAACAGTATTTTTGTTTTCTAAAGTTGCTTGCTATGCGAAAATTAAGGAAAAAGAATTTGCTTGGTTTTCAATTTATCCTTGTGTTTGTTCTCATCAATCATCTCAAATTTCTTATGATGTGATAGAAATATTGGTCTTATACACATATCAAGTATAGAAATTTCACATAATTGAATTGTTCTTTTGCCTCTAAATTAGAGAATAATGCTTTGGTCGTTTATGTATCGAAATTTTTTTGAGGAGTACGTATCAATCTTTATCTTCTTCACAATTCATATTAAAGAATTTTTCGATTGTCGACACTAGTTGTCGGTCGCCGACTTTTCAAAATTCCGGCAATATCACCACCTTCAATCCATCATTTCTGATATATTTCACATTCATTGAAAGAATTCAAGTTTTGCTCAAGATTGTGAAGGAATTTTTCTTCTTATTGAGGGAAAATATTTGAATTTTTTTCCATTTTGGTGTTGAAATTTCTATATTCTTGATAACTCATTTTCTTCTTGTGTGGATATGATGGTGATAGTGGGTATGATGATGGATACGGTGGAGGAAGCCGGTATGGTGGCCACAGCGGATATAATTTTCAGTGGAGGTTTTGGATTTTTTTTTCCAATGTTTGTTGCTATTGATTGTGTTTCTATTTTTGTGGTGTTTTCTATTTCTACGGTGTTGAAAAGGAAGAGGTCGACTAGATTGAATCTTTTGATAGTTTCGATGAGTTTCAAAAAATTTTCAATGACATTGACGGGGACGGATATCAATGATTTTATGGTGCATGAATTGTATAAAAATTGACGTATCAATAATTTTGTGGTGTATGAATTATATAGAAATTGGTGTATTAACAATTTTATGATGTTTGTATTGTACAAAAATTGGTGTATCAATATTTTTATGGTATCTGAAATAGTTAGAAATTGGTGTATTAATAATTTTATGGTGTCTGAACTATAAGAGATTGATTTATCAACAATTTTATTGTGTTTGAGATAGTTAGATATAGATGTATTAATAATTTTATGGTATTTGAACTATCTAGAAATTAGTGTATCAATAATAATAATTTTATAGTGTCTGAAATATATAGAAATTGGTGTATCAATAATTTTATGGTGTTTAAAATGTATAAAAATTGGTGTTTGATCTATATAAAAATAGGTGTATCAAATTAACCAAGAATTTATTATCATTAATGGTGTTTTCTCCTCAAAAATATTTAAAAATAATGTTAATTGCATTAAATAAATTAAATTTAAAAACATAAAAAAAATCAAATAAATATGTTATTTTTTTTATTATCTTATTTACTATTTTTCTAAAAACTTAGTTAAAAAATAAATTAGGAGAATTTATAGGATAAAATATCAATCATTAAGTTGTCCCTTTAAATCATACTATTTTATTTATTGTCTTTTATTTTTCTTTTATATTTATTATTTGGTAGATTTTGTTACATTTCTATTGTTATATTTTGAAAACTAAATTCTGTTGGTAGTTTTTGTAATACTGATGCTTAAATTGTATATTTATGTGATTTGTTCTTAAGAATATTGATCACCATGTTATATGTAAAATGAGATCTAATACATATCAAAGTCTGACAATGTATCGAAATCGCATTGTATTCGAATGACAGTAATGTATCCGTGAAAAAAGTATTTCAAGATATTTAATAATATTGAATAGAATTGAGATAAGAAGTAATTAACTACTAAAGTGATGAAATTGATGTTATTTATCCTTCATATTAAGCTCTGCAATTAAGGTCAAGGTCAGAAAGAAAAAAGAGAAAGAAAAGAGAAAAGAACTTTGTATTTTTTATCGGGGAAAAGATCAAAAATACCTCTCAACTTTTATTAATTGGCTAACTTTACCCTTCTTCATATTTTGGGGCTAAAAATATCCTTATCATTAAGCAACTTCACAAAAATGTCCTTATTTTTGATAGATTTCCACCATGGCAATGTGAAAGAAACTTTTGATTAAATTAGACACATGTCATCTACAAAATTAATTTAATTATTATTTCTTATTCCAT
Organism: Capsicum annuum; assembly: GCF_002878395.1. NCBI lineage: Eukaryota > Viridiplantae > Streptophyta > Magnoliopsida > Solanales > Solanaceae > Capsicum > Capsicum annuum. The sequence continues at coordinate 157,002,981 of NC_061111.1, read as the reverse complement.
TTCATTCTAGATTTTTATTTTATTTCTTTCTTATTTTTGTTCTTTATACCAGTGCCAACAATGCCATTTTATCTTCTTTCTTTATTTCTTCCCTGAAATCTCAGTCCATAATTTTGATTTGTGTACTCCTCGTCTTTATCACTTTTCACCTTTTTATTGTCTCAACTTTCAAACTTATTTCACTAAATTATTTAAATTCGAGAAAATACCCAAGTTCTTCAAATCTCAAATACTATCCTCCCCCCCTCACAAAAAAAAAAATCAATTCTTTCACAGACAATAAAATATATGAGTTCATTAAATTGAAGAGGACAAGAGCTACAATAACTTATTTGTTGCTTATATAGTGAATCTATAACGAGGTTATTTGATAACACCACTGTTGAAAAGAATATCTCGTTGTTGAAGCTCATTCATGGCTAACAAGAAAATGATCTATCCCTTTGAGTTTTGACTTGATTCACTTCTTGATTTCAAGCAAGAAAGGAAAGAAAAGTGGAGATCCCATATGATTTGAAAAATTTGAAAGAGTATACACCGTGAGATAGAGGGATGCGGGTGGGTTTTAGTGAATTAAGGGATCGTTTGGTGTGAGGTACTAAAATATATAATTTCGGGATAAAATAATAGTCCTAGAATAAAAAAATTTATGTGTCGTTTGGTTGTCAATATTCGGAATAAATTATTCTGGAACTAATAAATAGTTCTGGGATAAGTTATCCCATTCATATGATGGTATAACAATCCCAACACAATTTATTCTTGAAATAAAACCATAAAATGATAAAAATTACCCCCAAATTATTTGATTATATATATATATATATATATATAGAGAGAGAGAGAGAGAGAGAATAGAGAGAGATAATATATATTTTATATACATAAGAGAGAATGTGAGATTTTGGTCGTCCTCCTATCAATTTTTTTATCAATACTATCCCTAATTTAAATTTTAGTTACTCTACAATGTCACACCCCTTTTTCTCCCGAAGGGATCGAAGTCTAAGGGTTTTTCCAATTAAAGTGATAGTTTTGAATAAGGATTAATTTAATTTATTTTCAGAGTCGCCACTTGAAATTGAGTTATGGTGTTCCAAGTCACCTTATTGAATCCCTAATCAAAAGAAAATGACTCTTTGTTGGTCTGCGAAAATAGAAGATTAGGTAAGGAATTCTGTTGACCGAGGAAAAGGTGTGAGGCACCCCTCGAGTCTCGTGGTTCTAGCACGGTCGCTTTTATTGACTTATCTTGACTAAAACTATTTTTATAATTATGTTTGTAGGCCTAGATTCACTCATTTTTAATATCTAAAATTTGTCTATGATCTTATATTAAATAAATTAATGAAAATTAATTTTAGAAAAGTATTTATAAAGGTGCATTATTGCATCCTTGAATTTTAATTGTCCCAAAAAAATGTGTACGTCGCATTCTTAATTGAGACGAATACATATTAAACGTGTCTAAAATTTATCTATTGTTATAAAATTAATTTCTTTCTTTCAAACTCATGATATTTTCCAAAATACTACTTAATTTTAATAATAAACTGAACCAGAGTTATTTAAAACGATCTATTAAGTTAACAAAACAAAATTATCAAGCTTTATTAAAATAAAAATAATGAACTAAAAACACACAAATCTATCCATAATTTATCTTCAAAATATTAATTAACCTTAACAATAAAGTAAAATTTCATTTAGAATGATAAAAAAATTATTCTTCAAATTTATTAAGATCAATGATATAAAATAAGATAATAATAATAATAAAATTAATAATAATAATAATAAATAATAATAATAATAATAAATAATATAAAATATAATAAATACAAAAAAACAAATCATACTATCTTAATTTTATTATAATCCATAATTTCTATTCCTTTTAAATTAAAATAGATGCAGATTATATATTATGAGATAAATCAGAATACAAAATCCAAGTCAAAGACAAACATACGCAGATACAAACATGAATGATATTACGTTCACTGGCAAATTTCACCGGAACAGTACGGACAACCGGAGAAATAAGAAGGGATGGTCGTCGGTGACGGGAAAGGAAAAAGAGACGGGGACTTGGCTAGTGTTCGCCGGATATTGTACGTGGTTTACCAGTGACTTTTTTTTAATGAATTTTTTGGCATAGGTGGCCGGAACAGTGGTGAGGAAGGGAAAGAGGGAGTGGCACCGGCGTGGGAAGGGAAGAAGGGGGTGGTGCCGATGTAGGCAGATCTGGAGACGGCAGCGGCGCGGTTAGGCTTCGCCGGTGGGGAAGATTCCGGACAGATTTGAAGGAGGGGAGTGATGGAACGGGAAAGGGAAAAGGAGGTCGGCGGTGCTGGACTTCGCCGACCGTTTGAGCGTTAGTTTTAAATGAATTTCGGAGAAATTTTGGTTGCTGGTTTTAATATTTTTCCGGCAAATATCCGGTGAGTACTTGCCGAAAAACTCAAGAAATTAAATATTCTTCAATCGTTCTTCATCTTTTAATCCTTTATTCTCTCTGATTTTTACACTGTTTTCACTGTTTTTTTTTTATTCTATCCTTTTTCTGTGTGTGTGCATCTAGTGTGTGCATAATCTATAGTGTATATACATGAAACAGTGAATGTGCACTTGTTTAAACCAGTAGTGTATATTACTATATCCATTTCTCTTACTGCATGTTTATTGAACTAATCTATAATTGTTTGATAAATTAACATCACAACATGTGATATTAAAAGTTCACAAAATCAAATATACATGATACATATTGCATTGAAATCATTCAAACATTTTTATTCATGCTTTTTCATAACAAAATTTATAAAATAAATAATATCTGATTAAATAGAACCTGCAAGAAATTATCACCGAAACTCAAACGGATCTTTTCCTCTTTTGATTTTTCTTCAGAGTTTTGTTTTTACTCTCTTTTCTCTCTGTTAATTTTTCCTCAGTTTTTTTATCTGTTTGATATTGTAGGAATAATATGTCTGTTTTTCTCTAGGGGGGGGGGGGGGGCTGGGTGTTTGGGAGGGGGTTGGTGGGGGGGGGGGGGGGGGGGGGATTGTTAAGAGGGAACAGTTATTAATTGTCAGATAAGGGAGAGGGGTATTTAAAATTCAAAAATTTCTTCTTTTTTTAAATTTATTTTTTATTATCTTTTTTTTTTCATTTTTTTATATAGAAAAAAATAGTAATAATAATAAATAAAGACAATAATAATAAATAAATGAAAAATAAAATATTAATAATAATTAATTAATTTTATATTTAATAAAACATAATAACAATTTATAAATAGACAAATATAAATATAATAAAATAGTATTTAAACTACTAATTTATTTATTAAAATTTTATAAAAGGAAAATATTTTTTAATTTTATATTATTTTTTTAAATTAGAATAAAAATAAAAATAATATATAATTAAATATAAATATAAATATTTAATATTGATAGACAAGTTAAAATTTAGGGAGGATCAAAAATCACGTGTCTCTATACAAATTTTCATCCATTTTGATAAATTTGAACAATTATAAAAGCTTATTAAATGCTACAAAAGTGACGAGTCGTTAAAAAATGACAGTGACACCATAAAAACTATTTATACAATCAAATTCAAAATTGATGCAAGCGATTATTGTCTTTCTATTTTGTAAAAACATTTATTAATCTTACTTCAAATTTTCATTTTTCGTAACAAATTTATCATGGAAAATAATTAATATCTTGATATTTCCTTTCTAACTTAGTACATGCTTAATTATTAAATAAAAAATTATTTCTTATATATAGCTAAGAATATTTGAAAATTTAATTTTTTTTTTTAAAAGTACAATTCAGCTCCCAAATACGATACTAAATAATGAAAAATGAGAGTAATTGTTTTTCTCACTTTTTGATGATAATTTTTTTTAACAAAAAATGGGATTCTCAACATTTTATAGAATTTAGGACAAAATAAGTAATTTAACATGAAATATTAAAGTTTCATACACGTTTAAGAAATATTAACATAAATTTCTTAACATGTATTTTTAGGAAAAAAAAACTACAAAAGTTTAAAAAAAATAGTAACTTTTTAATTTTTTTTGTATGGTTTAATATGAAGGAAAATAATTAAGCTAAATAAGGTGAGGCTATTTTTGTAAACAAATTATCAGTTCTTAAAACGAATGAAATGCATATTATTTTTTAGTACTACAAACCAAACAACCACTAAAAAATAATACCATGATAACTAATCCAAGACAACTAATCACAACATAACTCGTTTTCCAACCAAACGACCCATAAGAGTTATAGATATCAAGGGATTTTAAGTTAATTAATGACTGATCCAAAGAACAAAAAAGATTTTCTACAAGATTTAGGGAATTTCTAAATTAAAAAAAAATTGATGGTGAGGTGGCAATGCCATGTGGCATCTACCTCACCCAGATTTCAGGTCATGTGGACTTTAAAAAGCCACAGTGAAAATTTGTCAGAAATAAGAGCACTTTTGTTAAGTTTCTTAACGGCAAGGACATTTTTAGCCTCAAAGTATCACGATGAGGATATTTTTAGTCCTAAAATATGAAGAATGATTAAGTTAGTCAATTAATGAAAGTTGAAGGATATTTTTAATCCTTTTTCCTTTTTTATTTTATAAAGTATGGTATTTCTCAAATTTAGTTATGATTAAAGAACATTTAATACACGGACAAAATTTACTCATTCATTGAAATAAAGATACAGTACAAAGACTAATACGCCTTTCTGCCATCATGCTTTTTGACTGTTTTTTCTGAATATAACTTAAAATTGCATGTAAAAAAAAAAAACAAGCTCTCATTTCTCCCACAATTTATATTCACAGCATATCTGAAGTGCAAATTCAGTCAGAAATTGCATGAAGAAGGCGTGAAAGTGACACACAGATTCTTCCTAAGAACAACTGTTTCAAATATGTTGATTTTATTATTCACGATAGTGAGGTCATAGATGGTGATGTCACTCATCTTATTGGTGCAACGTGGATGAAGTGGAGGCTTGCTTTCGGAGTTTTGTATAATAAAAGAATATCATCGAAATTTAAAGGTAAATTTTATTGAGTGATGATTAAACCGATGTTATTATATGAGATGGAGTATTGACCGGTCAAAAATACCCATGTTTAGACGATGCATGTGGCAGAGATGAAAATGTTGAGATGGATGTGTGAACATACCAGGTATAATAGAATCAGGAATGGGGTTATTCGAGGTAAAGTCAGAGTGGCCTCCGTGGTGGATAAGCTGATGAGGGAAGCGAGATCAATATAATTTGGACATGTGATGAGGCGAGGTTCAGACGCCCCAGTGAGGAGGTACGAGGGGTTGGATAAAGTAGGTGCAATGAGGGGTAGAAGTACATCGAAGAAGTATTAGGGTGAGATAATTATATAGAACATTTGTGCATATTCAGGTTATGGAGAACATGACCTTACATAGAGGGATGTGGAGGATAGCTATTAGAATAGAAGGCTAGTCTGGTAGGAGCGTTGCCGTGCACCAAAATATATGGTAATTAACACTAATTTGTGGTTGATTGTTGTTTTTCTGATAGATTTTATATTGTTCTCTTGTAAGTTGTCATATTTTCTTTACCATTTTTTTTTCTTTATACCTCTATTTGCTATACTTAAGTCGAGGATCTTCTAAAAATAGCTTGTCTATTTCCACAAGATAGTGATAAGATTTATATATATTTTGTCCTCAAATAAAATTTATGAAATTTTATTGAATATATTGTTGTTGGTAATTACCAACACAATTCTAACTCTAATTTTAATTTCAACTCCAATTTCACTTCCAAAAATTTTGATTATCATGACCAAAGCCTGCTAATTTCCCCCAAAACATAATTGAGTCAACTTGCTAAGGAAGGTCAGCAAAAATTTTTTTTTTACATAAGCAAGAACGTCAGTCATTCAAGATGAGAATCTCAAATTCCAAAAAATTCATGCACCGTACATTCATTTCTTTAAAGTTATTTAATGTTATTTCTGTTTAGCAGTATGATTGATCTCCAGTGGGTTGGTGTCAAAATAGTATACCAATATACAATTGGCATATTTTGCTAAATTGATTTACGTAAAGTATACATATTATTGTCACCCATTCTTTAATAGTTTTAGTTGGCATTAGCTCCTTTTGATTTTGGAACACGTTCAAATCACATACATGCCATTAGAACCCAATTGACTCAGCTAACCTAAATTTTAAAGTGCAGCTTATAAGAGGGGTAATTTAATTTATTCTTAGTAAAATAATTTATAGTCATGTAATTATTACTAAGATTTATTTTAAACTATAAATATTAAAAGTCATTTTTTCTTTTTCTAAATTTTCGGTAAAAAAAAGATTTGACAAAAGATTGGACGAAGAGAGTATAGTCTTTGGGTCAAGAACTTTTAAAATGGAGTGTGTAATTTTCTTTGCTTTGAGACAGCTATGGTTTGCACTGCTCTCTGCCCAATAAGGGTTGTTTAATGCAACTCTATTTCATTTGACTATTACGTATTATTCCGAAGTATGTGCTCATACTTCGAACCAAACCTACAACCATGACAGGCTGACAGCAAAGAATATGCAATATCCTGTATTCCTCTTTCACCCCACAACCCCTTTAGTGACTGTGGACTTCGAAAAAGGGTTGAGTTACGAGAATTTATTAAATGCAGTCTCATTTTATATTTTTGTAAGAGGCTATTTTTATGATTTAAAAATAAAAATGTAAATATGTAGAGAAGTTTAAGAGGATTACCATAAGTTATATATACATAAAAGATAATTTGAAATATATACAGGAGTAACATGTATTTTTGAGGAAGATAGTTTGAATGAGCCCTTTGACCCTACTCAGCTCTGCCCTCCCCCCGCGCCTACTCCCTCTCTCAGTCTCTCTAACTTTCTCTATTTTGTTATCTCTATATATATTGGCATATTTCTGCACTTTCTTCTTAGCGCGCTCACATTTATTTCCTCAAATTTTGAGGAGATATTCTCTTGATTTCTACTCTTTTTCACTGTCACTTCTTGTATCATGTAAATCTGCTAAATCTTTTTCAGTGTCCTCCTTTCTTTCTGCATTATTTTCTTTTTAAAGCTTCCCATAATTATTGCCTCTGTCTGCCATGAAAACAGACTTTTCCTAGATTACTTGTCATTCTTGCCACTTCTTTTCCAGGATAAAATTCTTATCAAATTCTTTAACTTTTATTACAACTTCGATAAGTTAAGAAGAGATTAATTTTATTTGAGTTGAGTGGATTGATTCTTATACTTGCACACATGGAGGAAACATTTGTGCCATTTCGCGGAATCAAGAATGATCTTCATGGACGTCTGTTGTGCTACAAGCAAGATTGGACCAGTGGGATCAAGGCTGGCTTCAGGTATGATTGCTCACTTCTTGTACAATCAAAGAAGCCTATTTAATGACATTCTTGAATTCCAGTTGAGCTAAATGTATTCAGTTGATTATTTGGAATGTTAGAATATGTCCATGGAGATTAGCTAATTAGCTGAACAGTAAAGGGACTGTTTCTTTTCATCTTCAGGATCTTGGCTCCTACCACATACATATTCTTTGCCTCGGCAATTCCAGTGATTTCATTTGGGGAGCAGCTGGAGAGAAATACTGGTATGTTATTAATTATTATGTCCATGCAGACTTAGAGAAAAACAAGACACAATGGAAGAAAAAGATCTAAAGAAGCAATAGCAATTAGTTGAGATTTAAGTTTTAGTAATGTTAACATCTTTAATTTAGGTCTAATGTTTGCTCGGAGTTTTCTAGGCTCGTTAGAGATTAACTTTTACTGCTAGGGACTGAAGATTCATATGTAGTTGTAGTTGTTGTAGACTTGCAGTTTAAAGTTTTAAGTCTTGTCATTGATCAACTTGAAAATTCTGACACAAATTTCACAAATTCCAGATGGAATTCTGACTGCGGTTCAAACATTAGCATCCACTGCAATTTGTGGAATTATACACTCCATCATTGGGGGTCAACCTTTGTTGATCTTAGGAGTTGCAGAACCAACTGTAATAATGTACACATTCATGTTCAACTTTGCTAAGCAGAGACCTGATTTGGGTCCTGGTCTCTTTCTTGCTTGGACTGGTTGGTGAGTATTAATTCTTTTGGTTTCCCTTGAACTATGTCATCTCTTTTTCGTCACATTTGAACAACATTAAGTCTAATTGTCGCGATTTTTCAGGGTTTGCGTCTGGACAGCAATTTTGCTCTTCTTGTTGGCAATTTTGGGAGCTTGCTCCATCATTAACAGGTTTACCCGTTTGGCTGGGGAACTGTTTGGCATGCTTATTGCGATGCTCTTCATGCAGCAAGCTATTAAAGTAAGTAAAACATTGTACTAGTACTAATAACACCAAGAAGTGTTACTTCTATTGATCCTTCCTCTGGTTATCACTCAATCATATAAATTTATGTTTTGTTTTTACCTTTTTCATTTTAGGGCTTGGTAGAAGAGTTTCGTGTTCCGGAAAGAGATAATCCTCATCTAACCGAGTTCATGCCTTCATGGAGATTTGCTAATGGAATGTTCGCGCTGGTTCTCTCATTTGGCCTACTGCTAACTGCTTTGAGAAGCCGAAAAGCAAGATCATGGCGATATGGAACAGGTAAGCACAAGTTATGTGTTCACGTAATGATAACTGTTTATGGCCAAGGATTTTGTGTCATATTCACTAACCTCTGAAATCTTATCTTTAATACAACTTTGGACTTGGATGAGTTACGAGTTTGCTTTCCTTTGACAGGTTGGCTTCGTAGTCTGATTGCAGACTACGGTGTGCCAATTATGGTTGTAGTCTGGACAGCAGTTTCCTATATACCATCTGAAAGTGTACCAAAAGGAATTCCAAGACGCCTTGTCAGCCCAAATCCATGGTCACCTGGTGCTTATCAGAATTGGACTGTTATCAAGGCATATGTTTCATCCTCACTGTTGTTAGTTCATCTCGAATTTTATGAATTATTGGACGACTAACTTTGTTATTCTGATCATATGCAGGACATGCTAAATGTTCCAGTTATCTACATACTTGGAGCTTTCGTTCCTGCAACTATGATTGCTGTGCTTTACTATTTTGACCACAGTGTAGCCTCCCAATTGGCTCAGCAGAAAGAGTTTAATCTTAGAAAGCCATCCTCTTTCCATTATGACTTGCTTCTTTTGGGGTTCTTGGTATGCGAATATTCATTTTGCTACACATAGCTTTGGCTTCCATATTTTGGTCCACCTTCCACATCTGCTTCGTTTAACTTGTTTTGTGATGTTTTGCTTTGGGGTTCTTCGTGGCAGACACTAATGTGCGGCCTGGTTGGTATCCCTCCATCAAATGGTGTGATCCCACAATCCCCAATGCATACAAAAAGTCTGGCTACTCTTAAACACCAGGTAAATTCGAGCTTTGCCAAACCACTTCACATTTGTTCTTTAAATTGTCGCAAAAACTAAGATATCCTTGCTATACAGCTGCTTCGTAACAAACTAGTCACAACAGCACGCAAAAGTATGCAGAAAAATTCAAGCTTAGGACAACTATACGGGAATATGCAGGAAGCGTATCAACAGATGCAAACTCCTCTGATCTACCAGGAACCATCAGCTAGAGTATGTGACATGCGTCTTCACCGTTTATGGAGCTTAAAGTTCTCAAACTATGCCAATGACCATTACTATCTACATTTTACCCAAAAAAAAAAAAATCAACTTTAGCTCATTAACAACTTGATTTCCTTAATTTAGCAGGGCCTGAAGGAGTTAAAAGAATCTACAATTCAGTTAGCATCAAGCATGGGACACATTGATGCTCCAATAGACGAAACAGTTTTTGACGTTGAGAAAGAAATTGATGATTTGTTGCCTGTTGAAGTGAAAGAACAGCGTGTCAGCAACTTGCTTCAAGCCACCATGGTTGGTGGATGTGTTGCTGCCATGCCAGTGCTCAGAATGATTCCAACCTCCGTGCTATGGGGCTATTTCGCATACATGGCCATTGAAAGTCTGCCAGGCAATCAATTTTGGGAGAGAATATTACTGCTATTCACTGCACCAAGCAGAAGATACAAGTAACTACCTTTTCAAAATTGCCTTTAAATTTGGCTTTTCAAAGGAATTTTCCTTACCAAAATGATGAATCTTGCTTGCAGAGTTCTAGAGGACTATCATGCCACATTTGTAGAGACTGTTCCTTTCAAGAGCATAGTGGCATTCACAACATTCCAAACACTCTACTTGCTTGCTTGCTTTGGCATTACATGGGTTCCAATCGCGGGACTCCTTTTCCCTCTCTTGATCATGCTTTTGGTTCCTGTTAGACAATACATATTGTCAAAGTTTTTCAAAGGGGTACATCTTCAAGATTTGGATGCAGCAGATTATGAGGAATCACCCGCCGTTCCATTCCATCTTCCTATGGTAAATCCCTCTTTCAGTAATCTGATATTTGATTGTAATTAGATTAATTTGAAGACTTAAAGACTAATATTAGAGCATGCAGGAGGGTGAATTTGGCTCAAGACCTTCCCATGCAGAAAGCGGGGAGATTTTAGATGAGATGATCACTAGAAGCAGGGGTGAGGTCAAGCGCATTAACAGTCCTAAGATCACAAGTTCAACAGCAACTCCAATAAGAGATACCAAGCTCCTTCAGAGCCCGCGCATATCAGAAAAAGCATACAGTCCACAGATTGGCAAACTGAGAGGCCAACAAAGTCCCCTCTCTGGCGGAAGAGGGCCGTTCAGTCCAAGGACCGGAGAACCAAAGCCATCCAATTTGGGTACAAGTCCTCGGATATCAACTCCTAACGACTAAGAAACGATTGACATCTTAAGACTAAGCTAGTTTAATATGCCTTAAGTTTGGTATTTTCATTTGATTGTCTCCTTTTTACTGCATTTTAAGTGATGCATTAATTGGGACTGTGCTTGAACATTAGCCGTGTATTCTTGTCTTATAGTGATAATAGTTTATAAGTGTTTTGTTCATATTTTCTTGTACTGCGGAGTTATGATTAATAATAGCAGTGACATGTATTTATCCAAATTTTCTTGTACATCATTGCACAAACTTCTTTTTAACTTATCTTTGGAGAACTTATCTTAAAGTAAATATAACATTACATCCTTCTTGGTAAAATTTTTTGTAAAAATAACAACATTTAAAACTGGGATTAACTGCATATAACTTATCGATCAACTAAATTTACATCCAGATTAATCGGGATAAAAAGAGAATTTATTGATGCAGGTGAAGCACTTCCACTGTTTTCTTAAATGCATATCATGAGCAGCCATTGTTTGTGAAAAACGAGCTGCATAATTGTTCAGAGTTGCGGAGCCATCTTTGTGCAAGAGATATCAATTATTTCTTCGCTGGAAAATTACACTACATAAATAGGTAAAAAGAGAAATTATATATATACTATACGTTGAATCCCTACTTCTCGTATGTCTACTTCTTTGTATTTTGACTTCCCTAACTGAAAATCATGATTCCGCCATTACGTGTCCTA
>NC_061111.1:156976776-156988405 GCF_002878395.1 Capsicum annuum | reverse complement strand
TGCCTGATACAACAACCAAAGTAAGCTGAAGTAAAGAAATGTGAACCCATCTTTTGAATACTTGGATGCCTATCCGATACAAAACACAACTCTTCGGTATCTTCGACGCAGCTTCGCAGTTGTTCAAAAAAACTCCATAAGAGACATCACATTCCTTGTCCGCTACACAAAAAATGACAGAAAAGATGTGATTCTCCGCATCCTGCGCCACTGTCGCTAGCAGAACTCCATTATATCTGCTCCTCAAGAAGGTACCGTTGACGGCTATGCCTTTTCTCAAATGTCGAAAACCTTGAATCCAAGCACCATAGGATATAAAAAAGTACTTGAACCTTCCGTTTTCATCAAGATGCAATGTCGTCTTACTTTCGGGATTTGTGGACTCAATCATGTAATGGTAGGCATCCAGGACTGCATACCCATGCTCGAGTGTTCCCCTAACCAAGTCCTTGATAATCCCCATGGCCGTATATATCTTTCAATAACTGACCAGGAACTCAATTCCGTAAGGACTTGATTGGCCATAACCATTATTGAAGGGCCTTTGCCATCGGGAAAACTACTACTGAAATATTCACCAAGGACCTTTACCGTGGCATGAGAATTTTGGCCTGAGATGTGCTCTGAACCATATGTGTGATGTTTTTCATGTTTATGAATGACGAATCTGTCAGAACTGATGTACTTCACCGCTTTCAACCACTACTTGCAGTTCAAATTAACATATTTGAAGCAAAAGACATTGCTCGAATTAATCACCTTTTTTAATTTTGAAATCTTTTTTCAAGCAAGAAATAAACAAAGTGGTAGATAGTTCATTCTTGTCCTTGAATGACATTCCAATAAAAAAGCCGGTCCCATCGTCTTGAAGATTTCTAGACTGTGTCGATTGAGAAGAACTGCATATCACATTGGTCGCATCAACGGGTGTAGGTGTTTGATAATCATCTGGACTATTCATGTCTAGAACATCCAACCTATCATCAAAGATGTCTTGTTGTTGTTCTTCCTCTACGTTCTAGTTCTCATTCTTTCTCGTCTTTTCAACCACATACACCCTTAACACTGGCCTGGATGAATCACTAAGATAAGCACGTAACCAAACCTGATCGGTTATCTTGAAAGACAGTACCCTCTAATTTTCAAAGGAGCTCTGCATGTAGTTGATGATGAGTTCTTCCGATTGACAATTCAGTCCATAATAACTAATGATTAAGTTCACAAAATCATCATACAAAACATCACTTTGGACTGTTATAGCTATCGTCTCTAGCATTTCACCCCCGTTCTAACGCCATACATATCGATTGCTCTTCTCGATCCATTGACCATGACAAGCCACCCCTATTTTATTGACCCCTCCATTAGTGGTACCTAAATAAAGTCATTTGTTAAAAAAAGTTAATAGTTATTTTATAGTGCCGTAAATGAATCCCAACATATGTGTAATTAGTAGCAACAGATTACTTACCTGTTGAGATTCATGTTACGCTCCTGAAGGTGATTTTAATAGACGAGTATTTGTTGTAATAGGTGAATCATATGTTGCAATAGACTATATATCTGTTGGGATTGATGTTATAGTACTGAGGCACCTTTGAAGCTGATTCCAACAGACGAGTGACATATTCTAACAGATAATTAACCTGTTGCGACAGATGACTTACCTATTGCAACAGACTATGATTTATTGAAATCGAGGTCAGGTTCTATCGCAACAGGTTACTAATATGTTGCAACAGATATTTATCATCTGTTGGAATCGAGTTCGGGTTCTGTTGCAACAGGTTAATAATCTGTTGCAACAGATATTTATCCTGTTCCAACAGACAACACGTCTGTTGGAATCAAGTTCAGGTTCTGTTGCAATAGGTTAATAATCTATTGCAACAGATATTTATCACATTGTACAAGATAACTAATCACTACAAGAAAGTATAGAATTCGCAACAAAGTTTTAGCAACGATAATGAAATTCTTGCTAAATATCAACAAATGGCAACAACTTTATTTAGTTGTTGCGATATCATAAAACTTTTACCCACTAATTTATTCTTGTTGGTAAACATTTAAATTTTGTTGTCATATCCTGTCGTTAATATAATAAATTTTAAATATATATAAACTTGCAAAAACCGTAATAGTGTTGGCTAAATGTAATAAATTGCAACAACAAATTAAATTATTGCTAAATCATGGAACTTTTAATCACAATTTTTTTCTTGTTACTAACTAATTTAAATTTTTATGGGCATATTTTAGGATTAAAAAATTGGCAACAGTAAATTTTTATTATTGCTAATAGACTTAATTTTCTCAACAATTTATGTGGGTTGTGGCCTAAAGTTTTTTTTTTAAAAATAATTTTCCGCTAAAACCAAACGCTCCAAAGCATCTCTATTTTCAATTTATTTTCCCCAAATGTTAGCGCCCTTTTAATTTCAATTACATCTAGGTTAGGTTTTCTGTTTTTCATTATTCCGCTGAACTGAACTCTTTCTTTTAGGGCATTCATTACTTTGGCTACATCTGTTGTGTTCTTCCTAAAATCTGGTAAGTTCTTGCTTCTAATTTCATTTCTACATAGAGTCTAGTGTTTTCTCTGCTATATTTATTTACTTTATTTAATACAAGCGCTAAACTTCTGAAATAAAAGATGGCATGATTTTTTTTGGGGTGTTATGGGTATTTGAATATGGTTTCGGAAACATTAATTTTAAGAATTTAGTATGATTTTTATTTCACCTAGAAGGTCCCTTGATATGACAAATATAGTGGCAGAACTCAAACCCTAGGGACTAGAAGACGTATGTATTTGATACTTTGTAATGTTGATTTGTTATTCTTTGTGGTGTGAATTAGTTTTGTATCAGTTCAGGTTAAAAATGCTTGCGTTGAAGTTTTGTGTTGAAATAATTAGGTGATGGGCTTATTAAACAATTGGGTTACTTGACATCTTAAGGATATTAGATTTTTTTGGAGGGGTGGTTCTTAGTTAAGTATCCTTATATGTCATGGTTTTTACCCAAATTAACAACAACAACAGTATAAACAGTGTATTACCCGAATTAGAGAATATGAAATTAGATATTCTCATAGGGGTGGTTCTTAGCTATGTATTCCTTTCTGTTCTGGTGTTTACTGAAACAACAACAACCAACATACCCGTTAAGTGTACATAGTCCATATGACTGATATGAGATACAGAGGTTGTTTTCAATAGACCCCGGCTCTGGTGTTAACTAGAATTAGAGAAATTTGATGAAAGCTACACCGTGTCTGAAACAGAGAGTCCAAAGTTGATATAAAGTTCTTTGCAGTTCGTGCACCAATCAACGTATGAAATGAAATTTCTTGTACAGCTCCAATATGGAATTATTAGCTTGATGGTTTCTGTAAGTCAAGTGTAATGGTTCAAAAGATTAGACCAATAATATTAGAGGAAGCCAAAGTTGAAAAAAACATGTGCTATTTAATTTGATTGAAAGTAAACCAATGACTAACATATATGTATGATCTTATTTGAAGCATTTTGTAGTCATATTCTTTGGGGACATTTCTACTAGTATTTTTTACTATATTTTATTTTCCTACTTGTTTAATATTATGATTTAGTTAAGCAGAGGGTATATCGAAAACAATCTCTCTACTCTTATACTCTACTCTTATATGGTAGGGTTAAAGTTGCGTACACTTTAACTGATCTTTCTTGTTCCCATTTGTTGTTGACATCAATCCTAAAGTTCTTACTTGAAATCATAAAAAGAAAATGTTGAAACTGGGAACTAACTGATTTTCTTTTTGGTGTTGCGTTCTTTATTTTAGATCAAGCTCCTTGTCTTCTATATAATAGTTTTCATATTTTTGTTGTTTCAATATCATATTTCATTCTTTAATTTCAGAACATTTTCTTCTGATTAAGTTATGACGGTAAATTACTTATATGCTAATTTCATATTGCTATATGAATTTGGGAACAGATTTGTCAATCTTGAGGTTGGCATCTTTGTGTGAAAAGACCAGTTAAAGCAAGGCTCGTTCCTTTTTGTTTTAAATAGATCCTGAGTTGTTCTTGTTTTCTGATGCTATTATTCGTCCCTTACCAGTTATTCTCTGATTCTCTTATATATATTTTTAATTGTGATTTCATAGTTCTAGACTTTATAGGTCTATGATTGTGGTTAAAACTTAATGAGATTTTGCTTGGTAGTATGTTTTCAATCTCTATGGGATTTCTAGTGACGTTGGTAAACAGTTTGGTGCAGAGTCGTATTCGAAGACTACTTAGCTTTTGCTTGACGATAGAAATCGTTTTACATCATTCAATGGTGCTCAATTTTTTCTTTTTAAATCGGTATATACTCATCAATTTTCTTGCTTATTTTTATCAAAATGTAATTATATTTATCTTCTTTTTGTAGGAACTAAGAGCATGAGTAAACCAACAATCGTGCCAATATCGTTTGTTCACACCACAAGCTATTGGAAGTTGATTTTTTGGGGGCTACTATTAGATTAGAATTCATGGTCATACTGATACATATATGAGATTTTTTTGTTACATGCTCTTAAGTAAACCCATACTTTTTAGGAGTATTTAATTTTTGAAAATGGGTAAATTATCAGTGCATCAAATCATGTATTGACGTTTGTAAATGTATATGATTTATTAATTTATATATTATAACTGAGATGTTTTCAAAGAATATGAATTGTGTGTGTTAAATACGTGTCATATAAGCTTAATGCAATATTTGTTAGTAAAAGGTAATTCCAGGCACAACAAAAATTGTTAGTAAAAGCCTTGAAAATAGAATCCTAATTAAATTTTCTGCAACAATTAATGTTGTTGGAAAAAAATAATTTTGCAACAATAATTTTTGTTGGTAAATGTTTCATAAGCCACAACTTCATGGCCTTCTACCAACAAAATCATATTTACGACAACTATTCTTTTTGTTGCCTTAAGTTGACTTTTAGCATCAAATATTTTTTATTGTTGCAAAATTTTTTCGCACCGGCTGTTATTGTAACGACATGCAATAACTATTTTGTCGTTGCCAAAATTAGTTTTCGCAACATCAATCAATATATGGCAATAAATTTTTTGTTGGGAAATGTCTTCTTTCTTGTAGTGTCTGTTTAAACAGATAAATCATCTATTCGATTCATGTTATGGCCTATAGAACCATAAACATGAATCCAATATATCAGTCTTCCATTGAAATAGATGTCTCATCTCTGTCGCAACAGATGATTTATTTTTTTAAACAGATGGATCTTATGTTGGATTCATGATTGGGTTCTATCCATTATTGGAAAATAGTATAATAGTAGTTACCCAGACGAAAAATTCAACTAAAAATCATAATTTGACTTACCAAAGTTTCCTATGAAGTAATGCCAAAGTGGAAAGTGATGTACAAAACAAAATTTGACCTAAGAAATTGGTCAAATAGCAACAGTAGCGGTAACAACAACAACAACAACGACAATGGTCAACAAGAAGAAGATGAAGATGATAATGAAGTAGAAGATGATGATAATGAAGCAGAAGATGACGAATAAAGCAGCAGCAACAATGAACAACAAAAATCGCTAAGAAAGAGAAAACAACAATGAATGAGAAGAGAGAGAAAGACGCATTTTTTTCCCTCCGTTTTCCGTTATATTAGGTAAACATTTGAATCAAAGTGTAAATTTAAAAACTTGTGGGTTATTCTCAAACTTACCGAACTTTCTTAATCCATAATAAAATAATTGTCACCTCCACTCAATTATTAAGACTTGTGTCACTTGCTCCTCGTTTTAAAACTCTTTTGTCACTTACAACCCAAACCCCGTGTTTCTTTCTATTACTATTTTAATAATTACTGTTTCTATTATTATCTTAATCAATCTATTCTTATTAACTTTTTATCATCTAGTGATCCTTTCATGACATTATGAACATGAAATTAACGTTTTACATATCATATCATATTTATTTTTATTATTAGGAAATAATACATTAGTGACTCCGTTATCAACAAAATTAATTTCTCACCAATTCATTACGGAAATGTAGAACAAAGAAAGCTTTAATTTTTGTAGCAGTACTACTAGAATCATTTTAAAAATTGAGTTCCTGAAAGTGAAAGAGAAAAAGGTCAAAACACTTGCAAAATTGTTTTCTTGAAAAAGGCTGGTAGTAGTACGTCACTAGAACATAAAATGAAGAAGGAAAATTGGAAGTCAATGACGTGAAAATGAAGCTAGTAGCTTGGTAAATGGTAATGTTTTTTTTTTGTTTCTAGTCAATAAAATTTGTAGTAGAGATCATGAAGAGTGAAGGTCAAAATTATATTAAATGACCAAGATAGGTTTTTTTTTTTTTACCTTCTTTCTTTTGTGGAGTTAATTTGGAATAATAAGGGGTGATGAAGAAGATAAGAAAGACAAAAAAACAAAGGGAAGGGAAGAAGAGAGACAAAGGGGAAAGAGTGTTTTTCCGGTGGGTTTTGCTAGTGAAAACACTTCTTAACATGAGCTTATATAGAAAGGAAATGGGAGATGGGAGGAAAAAGAAAAAAGGACAAAACCCATTTTATTTGTTTAATAAATTTAATTTTTATATTCTGATCTCCAAAAAAATATTTATACATGTCTATGATAAATATTACTAATTGATAAATTGGTAGAAAATAGTTAATAACTTGTTATAATTAAATAAATTATAGTATTATATATAATGACATGGGATAATGTATCATTTACGATACATGGAAAGCATGAGGGACACAAATAATAGAGATTAAAAAGTAACGGATTTATTCTTGATGGGAAAAGGTGAATAAGACAACTTATGATACCCTTTGACTGTATTTTCAGAAATCAAAAGATGTAAATACTAGAATATTCGTTGCAAACATTTTTTAATTTGGATTTTCTGCCCAAAAAGGACTTAAAAAATATTCTTCATTATTCCTTATGTATTAAAATTCCACAAATCAATTAAAGGGTCTTTTGTTATGAAATATAAAGCAAATTAAAGAAGAAGAATACAGAGAGAAGAGAGAGTAATTCTTTATTTCTCTTTAAAGATGAAAGATCATAAGATTAAGGATAGAATGAACAAAAACCCTCTATTTATAGGTAAAATACTCCTAATTTCTAACTAAAAGACAGATACTTCAAATCCTGATAGATATCAACTAGATCTTGATAGATCTTATCCATATTTTTTATAGACATTCACTATAATATAAATGCATTCATAATACTCCCCTTGAGTGTCTAATTGATAGATATTATGTCTCGTTAAAATCTTACTAGAAAAAATCAGTGGGAAAAAAAATCTAGAGAAGGAAAAAGAGTACATATCTCTAACAATATGCATTTCGGCTTCCTCATGAAATACTTACAAGGAAAACCCAGTGGGAAAAAACCTTGAAGGGAAAAAGAGTATAGCTCGTATTTGCTCCCCTGATGAGAACATTAATGAACTTTTGTATCTCAATTTTGTGCACTATCTTCTTGAAAGTTGCAGTTGGGAGAGATTTGGTGAATAAATCAATCACACTGTCACTCGAACGAATCTGTTGCACATTAATTTCACCATTCTTTTGGAGCTCATGTATATAGAAAAGCTTTGATGAAGTGTACTTCATTCTTTCTCCTTTTATGAATCCTCCATTAAGATGTACTATACATGTTGCATTATCTTTATAAAAATCATGGGTACTTTGTCACATTTCAAATCTTATTTTTCTCAAATGATATGTATCATGTACCTCAAACACACACATTCTCGGTTTGTTTCATAGATAACTATTATCTCAGCATGATTCGATGAAGTGCTAGATAGACTGTTTTATATATCCAAGATATGACAGTATCCCATATATGAACATATACCCTGTTTGAGATCGAGCTTTATGCGGGTAAGATAAGTACCCAACATCAGCATTTTAACAAGATCGAGGCTGCAAGCTTTAGAATAAAATAAACTCATGTATTTTATCTCATTTTAATGTCTCTTAGTAGGAG
Organism: Capsicum annuum; assembly: GCF_002878395.1. Classification (NCBI taxonomy): domain Eukaryota; kingdom Viridiplantae; phylum Streptophyta; class Magnoliopsida; order Solanales; family Solanaceae; genus Capsicum; species Capsicum annuum. The sequence continues at coordinate 156,980,377 of NC_061111.1, read as the reverse complement.
CAGAAATATGCCTTTCTTAACAAATTGTCTCCGAAGGCTATATCATGTGTTGTAGTATTTACAAGATACATTAGTGTTGTGCTTATCAAAATGCATCCTTTCATGTCACTTGGTAAATGTTTCTATGTCAGTATGCTGAAATAAACGTAAAATTTAGATCCTCATAATCTTTCACACTATTACGCTAATATTGTATCAAAGATATCATTGACGATTTCTCATTTTGTATCGGTTCGCAATATGACATAACATTTTGAGATCTCATCACTTCATTATTTTCAGGTATTTGAACCTCTCATAAGGTTTCGTGAAGTGTTATGTCGTAGGCTCTTCAAGAGCTTATTGCCTTCTTATTATGATTATTTGCTCCTCATTCTTTTCAAGGATTATTTCATTTAGAACTGATAGGTCTACCACGCTTCATGCATGTATAGACTTTGTCCTTCAGGGACACAAAATATGAGCACTTACAACTTAAATATGAGATGCGTTTGGCATTTGACTTGAATTATCTTTTGAATTGATAATTCCTAACATATTTCATAGCTGCTTATAATCTCCCCTTATGTCAGGAAACTAACATACATCCTCTACCTTCTTTGAGGAATTCATCTTTGTGTATCATGGTATATTCATTAATCGTATACCACACATCAAAACTATTTGATGGAATAGATGGGTCCACACCTTGAACCAATTGAGAGAGAAAAATAATCATACTTTATTGATCTAGTGCATCCAAGTGTTATTCTATGCAACATATCATATTGCAGATCAACACATGAAGTTTTGTTCTCATTAGCAATTGTTTAGATATTTATCGAAGTCATTCAATGCCATACCATCATCATCAAGATGAATTGTCTTGATTATACTATCAGAAAGTTATGCTCTTAACTCAATTTTATCAAGCAAACAACTTTATGAATGTCAAATACAGGTTGACAATGAATTTCATGTGATCATCTTATTGATGCATCTTTTCAACATATCATATGATGGGTGAACGGTTCCATAATCACCTTTTATACTTTTCAGATTTTGAGGGATCCAATCCCAATATTAGTTGGTCCAACCAACTTAATTATCATGAGAACAAGCAACATAAACAATCCTTGAAGAATCTTCTAGTTCTTCAATACATGTCTAATACTCAATATGCACATGTTCGAGACGTCACAATCGTTCATATCAACTTATGAACTCATTTATAGTAGTAAACATAAGTTTACCATGACATGTATTTTTTTCTTTAGTAAATTTCAGATTTCCTATTACACGAATAAATTTCAGATTTATTACTTTGGAAGTAGATTTCAAAATAACTCTTTTCAGTTATTTTGCCTCTTTCGGAGGTGAGTTGTGATACCATCACAATCAAGTGCGCATTACTGAACTTCTTATTCCCCTGGAATGGAATATAATCGTGCCTTAAACCTATCAAATTCTGATAGCTTATAACCTCTTTCATGATATTGCTACTTCAGGAGCATATCGAGGTATACATATCTTTCAAAGTAAATCATATATTGCTAACACATTCACTTCAAGAACGGATCAAATTGTATCTTTCAAACTTATCATAGATTGCTACCACATTCACTTCATGGAATGGAGCATATTTGATGGACAAATTTCATGACATTTTATCAAATACACATTATTTTGCCTTAGCCATCACAATATCATCAATATTTTGCATTGAGATTCAAATTCAACGTCTTATCCTTATAAAAGCGTCTTAGGCATAAATCGATCGGACTTGAACCCAATATCTTATTTTTATGATGCATGCATTCATATCGTGTTTTTGGGAGGATGGCCATCTTCAAGTGATCAAATCTACCTTTTAGGCTATTCCACAAGACAAGTGCATCCTTAGTAGTAAGGTATTCAATTTTCAGAATTTCGTCAAGATAATGACGCAAGAAAATCATATCCTTAGCATGATTTTTATTAGATGATGTATTTTCTTTCTTTATGATGTCTCCAAGATTCATAGCATCTAAGTGTATTTCAGCATTCAACACCTATGAAAGGTAGTTCTTGCTCGAGATAGTGAACCCAGATTTTGTATGATTATTAGCAATATGAAAAGAAAGAAAATAATACCTTAGCCTTCAAATTTTGAGACGGTAGAGTCTCGTGTTGATAACGTGTTATGAAATACAAAACAAAGAAAAATAATAGAGAAAAGAGAGAGTAATTCTTTATTTCTCCTTAAAGATGAGAGATCGTAAGATTAAGGATACAATGAACAAAATTCCTTTATTTATAGGGGAAAATACTCCTAGTTTCTGAATAAAAGACATACACTTCAAATCTTGATAGATATCAACTAGATATTGATAGATCTTATCCATATTCTTGATATACGTTCACTATAATGTAAATACATTCATAATATCTTTAAATTTTTGGTCTTCACTTTTTGTCCAATGTACTGCTAATATAATATGATTCCACCCTCTTCTGTTTTTTTCTTTTTTATAATTATTTACCCGATGAATTATTCAACCCAAAAAAGCAAAAGATATCCCACATTGTTTCGGTAATTTTATTTTTCTCAGTTCTTCATAAACTGGTACCATTACTGTTGCTGGCAGATGAGATTTAATAATTGAAAATTTCAAATTTCATGAAATTTAACCGTTTGGTCAAGAAAATATAATTTTTCAGAATTGAAATTGTGTTTGATCATGGATATAAATTAAAGTTATTTTTAAAATTTTATTAAAGAAGTACGGTAAAAAAAGTGAAAACAAGTTTTTTTTATTTTCACTTTTTCAAAATTTAAAATTTTTATGATCAAACATGATTATTTTTACTTTTTTCATTGAAGTAAAATAATTTTTCAAAAAAAGTGAAAAAATATTAATGACCAAACGGCTACTAAATGTGAAAATAGATGACTATTTCTGATATTTCAACACTGACACCAAAAAAGGATTTTTTCAATATTCCACAAATATATAGTGTGGTTTGAACTAGTTGGGTTGCGTGGGTGGATGGTGGTGGTTCACTATTCTTGAGTAGAAAAGGAGGATGGGTTAATTATTATTTGTACAGTAAAGGTTGGTTTGGTTTGAAAACAAGTTATACTGGGATTAGTTATGTTGGGATTAGTTGTCTGAATAAGTTATCCTAATATTATTTTTTAATGGTTATTTAGTTTGTGAACTAAAAATAATATATAGTGCATTGTTTGTAAAAATATATTGCTTGTTTACTAAAATACCCTTCACAATATTTAGTTTAATTATTTTCCTTCATATTAAATCATACAAAAGAAATTAAAAAGTTACAAATTTTTATCTCATTTTTTATCAAAAAAATTCATCATCAAAAAATGTGAAAAAGAATTACTCTCATTTTTCATTATTTAGTATCATTAATATTTGGAGAGTCAAATTGTATTTTTTTAAAAAATAAATTTTTAATATTTTTTATTTAATAATTAAACATGTATTAAGTTAGACAGGGAATGTCAACATACTTTAATAACTTGTCCATGATAAATTTGTTAGGAAAAACGAAAATTTATGTCCATGATAAATTTGTTAGGAAAAATAAAAATCTAAAGTACGATTAATAAACTTTT
>NC_061111.1:156966188-156973776 GCF_002878395.1 Capsicum annuum | reverse complement strand
TTTCTTAAATATTTGTCATTTAATTATTTAACTAATTCTTTATTTGATAACATAATAAGTATCATAATTAGAGTTGTAAATAAATACAAACTTGGTATGACATTCCATGTCAAAGTACACCAGCATTACTTAAACTCTCTTCCATATCACAAAAACGAGATAGATTAATTAAGGATCACATAATTGGCAGAGCAAATAAATAATGAAAACTTTGCTTTTGCTAAAGTTCACAAAATTTGTTATGCTTGCTTCAAAGTCTAGATAATCTAGGTGGGGGTTTGATACGAGTACGACCATGAAGGTGGACATATGTGAGATGTATTAAACCCGAGACTTGGAGTGTTCAAATAAATTGCAAAGGAGGGCCTTAATAGGCTCCAAAAACAGTCCACACTCTACACTCCAAGGGCGCCTAAAGTGAAGCATTTGACTAAGGGGTCTTTCGGATTTTTCATACTATTTTTTTAACCTACTATAAATAGAATATGTTAGGTCATTTACTACTTAGTTTTTGAATATTGAAAGTTGTAACATTGAAACACCCTTTCTTGAGAGAATAGCCTCTTGGCCGAAACATAGTAACTAGGGAAATCAACTTGAATGTGGAATCATTCGTGTTAGATTCAAGATTGGAAATGTTGGATGCTTGGGAGATCAAGGTCCCTCTTATTTCAACATAAGAGATAGGTGAATTGTTATGTGTGGTGTTAAGGGTCCAAGAGTGGAATAGACTCTTGGGTTCTTAAGATTACATCTTTGTGTAGTCTATCTATCTATCCCTTTGTTTCTTGTAGCTGTGTGTTTGTTGTTCTTAATAATATTGTTAGTGTTCTTTGTGTTCTTCATTCTCGTGTTGTTAATCTAGTTTGTTGTCCGCTGAAAATAGGTGTTAATCACCTCATTACATTGTGTTCTTATTGTAGATCTTGAATCCGAGAGGGGTCACTCAAAGGGTCCTTGGTTCTCTTGAACTTGTGGACTATTTTGAGTATGTGTTTTGTGCGTTCTTGGTCGATCTTGTATCATTTGGTATCAAATCCATCTATGATTTTATTATAATAAAATCAATCTTGGGCTTGAGAGTTGAAAAATAAAAAAAAGGTTGAAAATTGAAAATTTCAGAAAAGATAACAATCTGTCCATTTTGTGTTCTTGGACAAAACTTGAGTTTTTGTTGTCTCTTGACCGAGATTTTTACTTGGCTTTGTTGTCTCTAAGTGTTAGTTTTGTTCCTCACTAACACATTGAGTTTATATCTTGATTTGAGCTTGTATTTTGATGTTGTTGTTGTGAGCATAAGCTTGGCCCATTGTTGTTGAACATTGTTATGGTGGACTTTTTTGGCCGTGTGGTTTATCTTTGATGTTCTAAGCTTGACCACGTGATATTGTTGTTAATTGGTGGTTTGCGAACCATTTTGTTGAAGTTGTAGTTGTCTTGGCCAAGTATTGGAGATATTGTTATTGTGGAATTTAGGAGTGGCCGTGTGAAAATTGTTGGTGTTCTTGAAGATTATTGTTGTAGTTCTTGGTGTTGTTGTTCTTGATGTTCATCATCCCCTTCATATATTGTTGAAGATAAAGTGAATGTTGAATCCAAAAAGTTGAAGGAAAGGGTGTATTATTTATTAGTCTTGAAAGACACTACACCAACAAAGACCTATCAATCAAGTCTCAACCACTTTCCAATACTTTTCCATGATTTAAGGATCCATGTTTTAAGGAGAAGTACAAGAAAGTCAAGTCTTGAAAACTTGAAATTGAAAAGGCCTCCAAGACTTGTTTGAATTTTTCTTCTTAAATAAATTCCACCAAAGTCCAAATTGAAAAATTGACCAAGTCTTGAAATTGGACAACAAAAGTTGTATGGGACCGAGACCAATATGTGGCTGCCACGTCATCACATTTTACTGTTCACACAACATATTTAAAATTTCTTAGTTTTCTTTTGTTGTTCATTAATTTTAATTTTGTTGGTTCCAATACTAATTGGCAAACTAGTACTCATCTACTAGATTGTTAGTTAGTCTTTATGTTCGTTCATTCGTGTTAAGCATTTGTTGTGTGCTTTTATCTTTTGTGAATTTGTTGTATCTTGTTGGTTCAAGTCCATAAATAAATTTTATTTGAGTCAACTCAAACGAAAATCTATTTCGAACAAGAGTACACTCGACCCACAATCACTCACGAAGTACAAATCGACTTTCAACACTTGTGAAATCAAGTGTGAGGTAAAAATTGAGAGTGAGAGTGTGGTGAGGCATTTTTTGAGCTAACAAGTTTGTTTATTTTGTTGTTCGTTGTTGTCTTTTCTTTTAGGTACCGCGGCTGCCACCAAGCTCGATGCCACGTTTGACCGCATCACCAACAATATTGAAGACATGAAATGGCACGTTGAAAGGCTACGCCAATTGGTATCCACACTTATTCCAATAAATCCAAAACCTAAGGTCCAAACACCATTCGGTGAGAGCTTCCTGAAGGAAGTTGCTGCCCAAACTTGTGAAGGACTTTCACACCGAGGTAAAGACGAACATACTCATGAACGTCAAGGTAAAATAGCTAACTCTTACACTTTGGTGCATGTGAATGATAAACATGTGACTAATAAACCGTCGAGTGTGAGTAGTAGCTCACCTACATATGATTATATTGATTCCTTACCACTTATGGATGATGTACATATTGTGCGAGTGGATACACTAGTTGATCCTATAGATGGCCAAATCGACTCTTCTAGTAATATCGATTGTGTCCACCTAGTGTTGAAGCTATTGTGTTGAATGAAAATATATCGTCGTGTGAAAATTGTGCTGACCAACTTGTGTGTAAAACTTTTCCACCACTTGAGAATATGTATGATGTGATTAATGAATCTCAAGTGAGTGAAGAAATTAAAGATGTTGGTCAAGGAAAAGGGAGTGAACCCGTGAGCCTATGTTGTTGTAAAAATTCTAATATTTGCTTGGCTCATAGGGTTAATCATGTGCTTGACATATCTTTGAAACTTAATAATGATTTCTTAGAGATTGAAAGTTCCAAATCTGTCCACGGGTTAGATCATTCATTTTTTAGGTACAATATCTTGTTTGGAGATAGTCTAATTACTCCTAATGAACCTAGTGGTGCAAGTGAAGTTGATAACATGGCTTGTCTTGGAAGCTATAGACTATACATTAACCCACTATGGTGTGACAAAATTCCTCCTCAAGATGGAAATCTCTTCTTGGAAGATGAAAGTACTCTTAAGGGTGAGGAATATGTAGTCTTGGAAAGGAATAGTCAATCGGGTGAATATGACCATGGTTTGCTTGATTACTTGGGAAAATTGAATTGTGATTATTCCTTGAAAAATAATTTTGCTTGTACTCCTTTCCATGACACCCCACCCGTGCTTGATAAATATGGTGACTTGAATTATGATCCCTTTGATGTTAATGGTGGTTTGTGTCTACTCGAGGACCCTAGGGCAAATGTATCATTGTCTCTTTGGATGTTGCTCATATCCGTGCATCCATGTTTGACACACTTGTACTTAAGTTATGTGAACCACAACTTGTGGATGTCAAATTGTATTCTTGTTTGTGGAAGGGTCCAAGGATGTTAAAGGCTTCTTGTCACCTTCATGGGGTAGGACAAATTGAAGTATCTTATGGGTCTCTTAGGAGTGTGCTTAACATCATTTGTAGAGGAAAACCAAGTTCTTGGAAAAACTACTTGTCATGGATTGGATTATTGCATGGTAGTTTCCCTATTCTCCCGATTGGTATGATTTTCTTGATGGAATGTCTTCCTTGCAATGCCCCTTTATCTCTGTTTGTGTTCCTACTTGTGAATACATCTTGGATGAGAATTGTGTATTTAGTGCCTTTCTTCATACCTATATGCATATGATGATATTATTGGTGTTGTTGGATATTCATCGTATGAGAGGCGTAGTTTTATTTTTTGTTCCTTATTTCTTGATGTTTATCCGAGCCCTTTCTTTTGTGATGTTGTACGAAGGTTTTTCATAATCAACACAAAGGATCCTTGGTTGTACTTCAAGTGTGTATCACTGTGGCACGATAATGCTAATTGTTTATTTTCTAACTCTAACCCGCATGTTATGAGGATGTGTGTTTATTTGTTTCCTCTTTAATTTCGCAAGGTATGAATTCAAGGTTGAATTCTTTTCAAGAAGGGGAGGATGATATGAGTACGACCATGAAGGTGGACATATATGAGATGTATTAAACCCGAGACTTGGAGTGTTCAAATAAAGTGCAAAGGAGGGCCTAAATAGGCTCCAAAACAGTCCACATTCTATACTCCGAGGGCGCCTAAAGTGAAGCATTTGACTAAGGGGTATTTTAGACATTTCACACTATTTTTGTAACCTACTATAAATAGAATATGTTAGGTCATTTACTACTTAGTTTTTGAATATTGAAAGTTGTAACATTGAAACACCTTCTCTTGAGAGAATGACCTCTTAGCCAAAACATAGTAACTAGGGAAATCAACTTAAGTGTGGAATTACTTGTGTTGGATTCAAGCTTGGAAACGTTGAATGCATGGGAGATCGAGGTCCCTCTTGTTTCAACGTAAGAGATAGGTGAATTTTTGTGTGTAGTGTTAAGGGTCCAAGAGTGAAATAGGCTCTTGGATTCTTACGATTACATCTTTGTGTAGTCTATCTATCTATCCCTTTGTTTCTTGTAGCCGTGTGTTTGTTGTTCTTAATAATATTGTTATTGTTCTTCGTGTTCTTCATTCTCGTGTTATTAATCTAGTTTGTTATCCGCTGAAAATAGGTGTTAATCACCTCATTACATTGTGTTCTTGTTGTAGATCTTGAATCCGAGAGGGGTCACTCAAAGTGTCCTCGGTTCTCTTGAACTTGTAGATTGTTTTGAGTGTGTGTTTTGTGTGTTCTTGGTCTATCTTGTATCAGGGTTCTAACCTAACAGACTCAAGTATACGGAGTACCAAACTATGAGGAGATTGTGGTTCGTCTGACAGATCTCGGTGGAAAATCAAAAGAATGAGTTTGTAGTTAGGATAAGTTGGATCAGTTTTTCAATATTTTCGTTAAATTTTATTTTAGTCTTTCTTTTTGAATACTACATGTCAAGAGTTGATACACTATATTATCCTACCGTTTAGTTATTAAAAAACCCTAACAGATTGAATTTTTAATGGGTTTAATCGATCAAAGCTATTTAGTTTGGGTATTATGACTTAATCTCTTAAATCTTTTTCAAAAATTTATAGTTTATGAAAATCTATTGATTTTTTGTGCTTCTTTTGAATATGTAACTAATGAGTTAGTTTTATTTTTATTTTTCCGTCAAATTATCAATTTTATTTTCAGTGTTTTGCTCATACATAGAAGCACCATGGATTCTTGATCGACGATCGCTTTATCCTAAATTTAGGTACCCGCTAAATATTTTTATGTCGTCTTGCAACATATTTTTTTCTTAGTGTTTTTGTCTTGCCTAAGCACTATAATACATGCTAGAAGATTATGTGATCACCAAGGTCTATTTTGAGAGTTGAAAACTTTTTTTCATGTAGGAGTTTTTATTTAAGAATGCTAAAGGTTAGTTTTAGAAAATGATGGTTATATTGGTTATGTTGTATGGAACGGAAATGATGCAATTTCACTTTAGCAAGGACATGACCCTAGATAGAAGGTTATGGAGAAATTAGATTAAGGCATAAGGTTAGTTAGATAGTTAAAACCTAAAGTAAGATAAAAGTAGGCTAAAGAATTGGAGAAACCGAAGCAAAGTAAGGAACAAAAACGAGTTGAAAGGAATGCACAGAAACTATGCTAACGAGTTGAAAGGAATGCATAGAAACTATGTAACGTACAGGCTCCAAAAACATTGTCCGAAAAGGATTATGTTCATATAAGGTGTTCTATATGTAAAAAGCTTTTTTGTCTTTTTTTCTTTTTTGAGATTCTTAGATTACAAATGTCATCTATGCAATGCGACTCCCTTCGATTATGTCACAATAAAGCCATCATTAAAATTAAGATTTAGGCTTCCTATATCATATAACTCTAAAAAGAGGCTTTTTTAGAGTAAAATAATACCAACATTTTAAGATGTATCTAAATTATAGTCCTTTTTATATAATTTTTAAATATTTACATTTTAATTTTAAATTATCGAATAAATCTAATCTAATTTAACTTTAGGAGCCGTAAAATATGGCTAAAATTATATGAGAAAAATTAATGTTAGTAAGAGTATAGTGTAGGAGGGAAAAAAAAGAGGAAAATATCAATGATTTCCAGCAAAATTAGAGTAGTAGCAGCTTTATTTCTTAAAAGAAAATAGAAGGAAAACAATAAAAGTTTTATGTACAGAAAAACTTCTATTTGTTTATTTCCTAGGGGTCCTAATATTCACGTAGGATTATACATTCTTTTGGCGAAATAAAAAATAATGGTAAGTCCTTTTTTCATTATAACACAGGAGTCCTTTTATGTTCTAATACAAATTATATAGGAATTTAAAATTAATTTTTTTTTAAAAAAATATTTTTTATTAAAAAGGTAATTTTGTGGGATTGAATTGTTAAAGCTTATAGGAAATAGAGTGGGTAGTTAATTTTTTATTTTTTTTAAGTTTGTGGTCTCTTTATTTAAATTTTCCTTACAATTTTTTTATACTTCATTAAAAAATTATTTAATTTTAAATAATTAAAAGTTACACATGTGGATAAACTAGTATACATATACATACACACACACACACACACACACACACACACACACACACACATATATATATATATATATATATATATAAAAGTAGAATCATTTGAAAAAATATTATTAGCTATAGTTTTGAAAAAAGTTTTAAAATAATAGCTAGCTAGATTCTCCATTATTCAACATAAAAAATTATTTATTTGATTCATATAATTTTTCTCTTTATTTGTAAGTTTGAATTTTTTACTTTCTCCAAAACATATATAACGATGAATCGTGTAGTAGTTAGATTATTTTTTTTTGAATTTTTAGATAAAAATATTTGAGTAAATTGGTAAAAAAAAGTAAAATAAAAACGATGAAAAACTTGTGTAGAAACAACAACATATTATACACAAAATTTTATAATTTATTTTTTCATCTTATCTAAAAATTTGAATTTCATATGATAAGTTTCATATTTATTCGCACTAAAATCTAACCTATCTCGTTATATAAATACCTTATATATTTTTTTAAAAAAGTAAAATAATATATATAAAGTGATAATCAAAGAATTTAGAGGTTATTTTGTCATTTTATAGTTTATTCTCAGAATAAATTGTGTTGGAATTATTATCCCACCATATATGTAGGATAACTTATCCCGATACTATACCATTTGTAGGGGGGTGCGCGGATTAGGTAGATTAAATAGATTTAGTAGGTTTCTAGTGAATCTATTTTTATTAGTGCGTGGATATTTTGTTTTAATATCTTTTAATAATTTACTTTTTGTGTAAGATATATTCATTAATTATTTTATCCTGTAGTAATTACAGAGTTACAAATTCTTGTATAATAATTTATTCTATCTGTGCTATAATATATATCTAAT
>NC_061111.1:156941491-156963188 GCF_002878395.1 Capsicum annuum | reverse complement strand
AAAATTCATTTTTTATATGCATTTTTTTTAAACTTTTTTTTACAAATAATACTGCTTTTGTTAGAATTTATTTGTCTATTTGACTTGACATGGAGTTTGAAGTTTGAGAAAATAAAAAAAAAAATTTATTCTTAAAATCTTAAACTAAAAATATACAAAGTACACCAAAATATTTTTTAATCTTATGATCTTAAACATGTCATGTAGAACATTAATATTAAAAGTTGACTAGATAAAAAAAACATTCTCCTTGAAAGGATCAAAAAGAAAAGAGACAAACAAATTAAAATGGATGATCCAAAATATTCTTTTTAAAAATCATTCAATAACTCAATTATTGATTAAAAAAATAAAAAGAGGCTCCTCAAATTTGAGGCCTAAGACGGGTGACATGGAGCCGCTCCTGGTAAGGCTAAAAGGGGTTGTTTGGTAGATAGTACTTAATAGAGAGTATTAATAATGCTGAGATTAGTAATACTGAGATTAGTAGTACTGGTCTTATTTCTTATCCAATGTTTAGTTTGATGTATTAAAAATAATTTGTATTGTTATATTTCTTTAAAAGTATTGTTTGTTTACAAAAATACCCTTCATATTTCAAACCTTTGTGTATTTTCTATCTAAAGTTCTATTATTTATTCTTAAAAATAAATATTTTATATTCTCACTTAAATTATTTGAGGATAAATAATTGTCATCTTAATAAATTGAATCATTCACAAAATATCAATTTCAATTAAAAATAAGAGTCAATAGAGTTATTAGATAGAGTTTCATAGGATGATTCTTCCTCATTTAAGCAACTTATGTTAACCTTAATGCTTTAAAATTTTTACTTTTGTTGATGAAATAAAAGTTGATAGTAACACCCCCAACCCTTCAAAAAATAGTTAAACAACTCATATTTCAAATATTGTATCGATTGATGTTGGATTTTATTTAGCAACGGACAACTCTCTCTAAATAATAAAATTCAAAAGTTAATTTATTTAAATAAATTTATCAGTATAAATATAAAAAAAACAAGAAAATAAAAAAAAACATGCTTAAAAGAATTTGATGAATATTTTTATTTTTACATATATTAGTCCCATGATTTTAGATCCTATGTATTACTAATACCGCCAAATAGAAGGTACTTCCTCGATTTCATATTAATTGATCTTTTTTCTAAAAATGTTTGTTCCAATTTAGTTATCCCTTTTATTTTATAAAATCAAGAGAATATTATTGTGTTCTTCCAATACTACTCCTATCATTAATGACTAAATAAAGGTATAAACATAAATTTATATTTTTAAAGTGTAATTAATAAGGCTAATTTGATAAAATAAAATTCTAATAAATTTTTTTTCAGTGGGCATGTTAAGTCTATAGGGGCCAACTAATATAAAATGGAGGAAATTCCTATAATGCCGAGTAGTACATGTATTAGTTATACATAGGTTCAAAATCCTACTAAATATAATACTCCTTCCGTCCTATTTTATGTGGCATAATTTAATTAAGTACGATGTTTAAAAAATAGGTAAAGACTTAATGATGTTTACCAAATTATCCTTTATTAAAAGATGTAGTAATATCTTTTTTTAATTAAGTGGATTTAATAAGAATAAAAGTGTTTACATGTGTATTGCAAGGTCATTTAATTTCTTCTCTCTCTAGGTGCACGTTAGCGTGACTAGCTAAAGTGCGCCTCTGAATCGGAGATGGAGCGTGGACGGCAGAAGAAAAAGGTGAGCTCATTAGAGACTTCAGTAGTGAGGGTTGGTGGTGAGAATGGTGAGCTAAGCAAGAAGATGAGAAAGAAACTAATGGAACAATGGTCACCCTTGGTTACGGAGATTACGCCCAAATCAAATGGAACAATAGGCGTGGTAGGCAATTCTGGAGCTCAAAAGGATAAAACATTAGGCATGCAGGAACAATTGGTGGATGGTAAGGAGGATTCAACTATCTGGGCGAATGCACAAAGGAAGCTTGATTTACCTGTAGATTTAGCACCGAAATGGTCGACTCTTTTTGCTATAAATCGCATGACTGCTAAAGGTATGAATCTCAACTATGTGGCACCAATTGTGAAGAATGGGGAGAATATCATCAAACTCAGCAAGGAAGAGGTTAATCGTGCTACGGAGGAATGAAAGCAAGCTCTCATTCTGTATGTTGTTAGGGAGTCACCTGCTATAGTTGCGATTGAGTAATACACCCTACAGGTAAACACTGTGAGTAAACCTAAGGTGTACTACCATAATGATGATTAGTTCTTAGTGAAGTTTGCAAGTATGGATGATCACAATGAGCTACTTTATTCAAGGCCACATATGTTAAACAATAGACCTATCATAGTTAAAATGTTGAGTACTGATTTTGATTTCAACAAAGAGGTGTTGCAAACCATCCCGATTTGGGTAAAATACCCAAATTTGCCTCTAAATTGCTGGGAAATGGAATTGTTAAGCAGAATTAGTAGTGCCTTAAGGGTGCCCCTGTATGCTGATGAATGCATAACAAGGGTGAAACGTATATCATATGCTCAGGTACTTGTGGAAATGGATGTAGCAAGGAAACTACCTCAGAAGATTAAAATGGAAGACCCTAATGGTAGAGACTTCAAACGGGTGAAGTATGAATGGGTATCGGAGTATTGCTTGAAATGTATACAAGTTAGGCATAAATGTCATGCTAAGGATAAAAACAAAGGTAAAAAAGTTTCTCGACTAGTCCAAAAATGGCAGGGGAAGTCTAGTAAAAGTACTGATGCAGGTACATCAAAGAATATTAATGAACCAATAGCTCAGCAAACGTATTGGAAGAAGATAGAGGGTTCTTGGCAGCAGGTGACAATCAAATCAGCATCTAAAAGAGTGGTATTGTCAAGTACATCTCAAGTTATGGCGACTAATAATGGCTTTGAATCCCTTGCTACAAGAGATGAGAATCTAAACATGGGAATAAGTCATAGAGTACAGGGGAAGGGTAGTGGAGATACCAATCCAAAAATTGTTAAATGACTTTGATCACTTGGAATACTAGGGGTTTGAATAATCTTCATAAGCAGAAGGAGATGAAATTGTTTATGAAGATCAATAAAGTTAGCATTATTGCTATTATAGAGCATAAAATAAAGGAGAATATAGCAAGTAGAGTTATCCTAAAAATTGCTCCTGGTTGGTTATATGCAGCTAACTATGAGCATTCGAATTAAGGGATAATTTGGATGGTATGGAATCCTTAGATTATAGATTGTCAGATAATGCATAAGACTAATCAGATTATACAAAGTAGGGTTCAGGTGAAAGGTAGTGAAAGGGTTCAGATTATACTATTATGGTCAGAATTGAGGCTGCTGGTGTCAAATATGCATATCCCTATGCCGTGTATGGGTGATTTTAGTGCCATGCTAACTGGTAATGATAGGTTACATGGAAATCCAGTATAGGAGGGAGAAATTAAAGACTTTATTGACTTCCTTGCTGACACTCATATGCTAGAGTTAAAGGTAATTGGTAGGGACTCTACCTGGATGAATGGCCACACTTGTAGCAAAATTGATCGTGTTTTAGAGAATGCTGAATGGATGTTGAATATGTATATGATGGAGGTGCTTATACTGCCACACCTGGGATATCAGATGGTTCCCCTTAAAGATTGAAACTGGGTGGAGAGTGTAGAAGAACTACCCGTAAGTTTAGATTCTTTAATTGCCTTGCGGAGCATCCTGAGTTCATAACTAGAGTTAGGGAGGCACGAAAGCTGGAAATAGAAGAGACTTGAAATAAGTATGGAACAACTTGAAAAGAGTTAAATACAGTCTCAAACAGCTTAACAACTCTGAATTTAAAAATGTAAGGGAGAGAGTGGTGGATTTATGAGGTCAGCTTAATAGCATCCAAGAGGTCATGCATGATCACATAATAGTTGAGATAAATAGGCAGCATGGGCAGGATATGAGGCAATAACTAGTGTTATGCAACAGAAGTCAAGAGTTCAATGGTTGAAGTTGGGTGATGCTAATACCTCCTATTTTTTTGCCCATATGGAGAACAGAGTTTCTCAGAATTCAATTACTAGCCAATTAACTGCTGAAGGGGTTAGAGTGCATACACAAGAGTATATTAAGCAAGAGATTACTAGATTTTACAGAAGCTTATTGGGATATTTAACAACTTGTCTTCCTAGTGTTAATGTGACTGTAATGAAACTAAAAAATATCCTGAACATGGAGCAACAGTTATTTCTTGCACAACCAGTAACTGAAATGGAGGTATTTACTACTTAAAAGCACTAGGACATGACAGTTTCAATTCAGGTTTCTTTAAAAAATCCAGGTCAGTAGTGGGATCAGATGTCAATAGTACAGTTTTATAATTCTTCAGTACTTGTAAAATGTATAATCCTATTAATTGCACTTGAGTCACTCTTATACCTAAGGTGGATAACCCTACAACAATTGGTGAGTATAAACCTATCTCTTTTTGTTTTGCTTTCTATAAGATCATCTCCAAGGTGATTACTTCTAGGCTGCAACATGTGATGAATTTCTTGGTGGATACTAATCAGGCAGCCTTCGTGCCTGGTTGAGCACTAGATGATAATATTATACTCAGTCATGAGTTAGGGATTGAGCACTAAATGATAATATTATACTCAGTCATGAGTTAGGGAGGGGGTATGGTAGCAAAGGTATTTCAAAGAGATGTATGATTAAGATAGACATAAAGAAGGCTTATGACTCCTTGAAGTGGACTTTCTTAGAACAAATTCTTGTAGAGATGAAATTCCCTGAATTGGTCATCAAATGAATTATGAAATGTGTTACAATAGTTACTTACTCAGTGATGGGTAACGGAAAAGCCACTAGACCTTTCCATACTAAGAGGGGAATTAAGCAAGGAGATCCTCTGTCTCCTTATCTATTCGTACTAGCTATGGACTACCTCACAAGGATAATTAAGACCTTGCACAGTAATCCAGAGTTCTAAATCACCCTAGATGCAGGCCATAAAAAATTGTACAGCTTAGCTTTGCTGATGACTTGATGTTGTTTTGCAGAGGTGATTTGAAATTTGTAAAATGTTTATTTTCCTGTTTTGAGATATTTTTACATGCCTCGGTCTTGGTAGAAAATATTGGAAAGAGTAATGTATATTTTAGAAGAGTTAAACAGGATCAAATTCTACAGGAACTTCAATTTATAAAGGGTGAATTGCCTTTTAGGCACCTTGGGGTACCTTTAAGTACTAAGAGACTATCTATGGTGCAATACAAACTACTTGTGGACAAGATGTTGAGTAGAACAACCAGTTGGACAACAAGGTTCCTATTCTATGTTGGGAGGTCCCATCTTATAAAGAGTGTCCTGTTTGCAATACAAATCTTCTGGTCATAAGTTTTCTGTCTACCCAAGAAGATTTTAGAAGTTATATAGGGTATTTGCAAAAGATTCATGTGGACAGGGTCTGTCGAAACTTCAAAGAAAGCCTTGATAGCTTTGGAAAAGCTATGCTACCCCAAATCTAGTAGTGGTTTGAATTTCTTGGATGTTTACTGTCATGAGCCGAGGCTACCCTCTAGTCGCAACAACGGTGCTTACGGTCACAAGTGACCATATGCTCATGAGCTGGTACCTGCTGTGAGCACTAAGTAAACTGATAAATAAAGACATCTGCGGAAAACAATTGGTAATGCCATAAGGTTTTAATTACTAAAAACATTATTAAATCATCAATCTGAATGCCTGAAGACATACTAAAGAGTCTGATAAATAACTGATAAACTGACTAACTGACTAACTGTTTAAATGTCTGAAAAAGCTTATAACTGACTGACTGTGGAGTTGATGGGACAAGTTCCCAACTAACTCTTACTGACTGAATAGTATCGAACTATCGAATAACTGAAATAATTCATCATGTCCCCAAAAGGTGAGGGCTCACCACTATTGTTGCCGAGTCATGCTGGGATGTCTAACTGCGGTCGGAGAACTAAGTGTCCAAACCTATGATATAAGATATCATAGTGCGAAAAAAATATACGGTTAGTACTTTGAATATACTGGTAGATGAGATGAGGTCAGGATGAAATGCATAGATTCATGTGCATGAAATACTGACTGACTGAATAACATGAGATAGTGATTGACCGAATAACATGAAATATCTGATGCATAATATGCATGAAAGCTGTAAAATCTGAAAATGCATCACCAAGTATATAACATAATTCTGAAATAGTCTATTAACTAAAATACTAAAATTTGATAACTAAATAACTAACAAATTGTATGCTATGGTCAAGCAAAATTGAACTGAATTCTGAACTGAACACTGAAACTAAAACTGTGTAAGGTATCATCTAACCGACATGCCCCAGTCTGAGCTGATCGGGGTCTAACCTGTGATCCCAGTTGGAAGGATACTAGTACCATACAGCGGGTACTAACAATGGTTGTGAGTCAGTCCTAAACTAGCGGGTGACCCCAAAGAGAGTGTCAGTCCTAAACTGGCGGGTGATCTCTCAAGAGATTGTCAGTCCTAAACTGGCGGGTGACATCTCATAACCTACGCTGGCTACATAGTTCTGAAACTTAGAGACTGCTACTAAGGACCCAGTCCTAATTGGCGGGTGAGCCCCCATCCCTAGGTTCGCTCGGTACTGAATCCTACTCCCAACTGAATGACGCTGGAATACTAACTGGGCTAAGTTCAACTAATTATGATGGCTGACTGAACTGGTAATACTCATGATATATCTGGAATCATTCTGAATATACTGAGACTATTAAACCACTAAGCATCGGGTATTCATAACCCCCAACACTGAATATAAATAACAATAAAGGCATGCAAAAGCTTTGAAAAAGTATAATGGGGAATCATTCTACAAAATCATTCTCTTTGGAATTTCATCAAACACATGGGGATTAAGTCTTTAACATGGGGGTGCTTTTAAACATGATGAGATAGCATGATTACATGACAAAAACCATAATTTGAGGAGTTATCCTGAGTAGCATGAACATGACTTGGGAACTTCAATATTCAAAACATATTATAATCCATTCCACTTGAAAATAATTATAATCTTAACTTGAAATCAAAATAACCAGAAATTCATGGAGATAATTTATTTAAAACATGGAAAACTCATAATTTAACATTTAAAAAGGGATTCTTGGACTCCATGGTGAAAGAAAACCATAGATTTCTTGAAAGTTTTTGGATTGGAAAGCTTGAGTTCTTGATTTTCTTAAAGAGATGATAATTAATTTTGAGATTCTTGGGAGGTAGTTAGGGTTACTTTGAGAGAAAATTGAAGGAGAATGGGTAAATTATGCCCAAATTGCTGATATAAGTCATGTTATTATGACTTGGATTAAGGAAAAAATATGCTACTACCCCTCAGACATTTAAATTCACAACTGAAATGTGGATTAACGAGGTACCACGACGCGATGAGCCATCCATTTCTATAATGACTGGGTTGAGATGCTATCGCGATGATTTTCTATTTTTGAAATCCAAACATGACCTAATCCTCATCCAAAAAATCCAAAACTTCCCCAAGACATGCCCTTTACACCCCTGAACATGAATTAACTCAAAAACTTATATCTCAGGGTCGGGAAGGCTGGTTTAAAAATCTTTGAAGTTAAGAGGCCAAAAATAAGACTAAGTGCCCAACACCTAGTGAAATTTTTAGGTTCTAAGACCTTTATGTATGCACTATGAGTTGAACTAAATTAAGAAAAGTATGAGGTGTTACAATATCTATCCCTTGAAAATATTCGTCCTCGAATGAGACTGATTAAGCTGAGAATACTAAGGAATTGAGATTACATACTGAATATGCATAACTGGAAATATGATTACATGACTGAGTTTGAAACATGATACGTGAACTGAATATCATGAACTGACTGATTCTTTACATGCAATGACATAAGAATGGTTATAAGGCTGAGATAGAAACGAGAGAGTCAGCTTATGAGTAGCCATTACCTGAAGATGGATCTGGTTTCGTGAAGAAAAGATGAGAGGTTTAGGACATGAAAACTCATGGTAACATCTTCCCCTTGGGATATTTCATCCCCCGAATGATACTGTGTTGGCTGATATACTAAGAAAAGACTGTGATGATACACGGGACACTTACAAACTGAATCATGACTTAATATATAAATTTGAAACATGATGCACTATGCATGAACTGAGCTGAATTTGTAATTTGCCTGGATATGAACAGTTTACCTCATGGAATGGACATATTCATGAAACTTCAAATCATAAGACTAGATTAAAATATGGAAAAATCATAGGAACTTGCCTGTCTAACTCCAAAACTGAATTGTTGGCTATACAGACTGAATCCTACTGAAAGCTTATACTCAACTATATATTCCACTTCAAAATTGCACTTCACTTGAGGCTACTTAAAATATTCACTTGGGCATTGATAACTCTACCTACTGAAGTCTGAGATTGGAATATCCCGAACTTTCTTCAAGCCTAATTTCGTCTCTAGAAGATTAAAGGATGACTTCTAAAGTGAGTAATGTTTAAATCATATATAATTTTCCTAATTTTGTTTTTTTATCCTGTGGTAAATTAAATTAGCTTTACAACGATATAGGGTTCGCCTAAATCCGATAATCGGGCAAGAAGTTATGACTAATTTAAGTTCTAATCGTATAACACCATCATTCTGGTGTTTAGCGCGTCGTGGAGAGGGCTTAATTAGTGGTTGTTGAATTCTAGTGGGACTCCTCAATGGTGGCGCATTGCGGAGGATTCCAATTTCCCAACAGTCAATTTCCAGTGAGCCACCGCGATAGTGGCGCGTCGC
This sequence comes from Capsicum annuum, assembly GCF_002878395.1. Taxonomy (NCBI): domain Eukaryota; kingdom Viridiplantae; phylum Streptophyta; class Magnoliopsida; order Solanales; family Solanaceae; genus Capsicum; species Capsicum annuum. The sequence goes on along the minus strand of NC_061111.1, from coordinate 156,954,341 downwards.
GGTGACCCATAAAATTGGGCTTCCAGTTATATTTCTTTCAATTTTGTTAAGGGTTAAAAAGGGGGTATTTTGGACAATTATCCTATCCCCAATCCGTCCAAAACATAAAATATATCATATTACAAAGTTCTTTATGACCTAAATCCTCATTTTCTTCAAAACAAAAATCCTAAGCACCCAAATCCTCTTCCAAGAAACTCAAGAGTTCACCATAGTTTTTACAAATTGAGTCAAGATTCAAGACTCCCAAGTCAAAAGCTTCAAGAACCCTCATTCAAGAGTTCTAATAACATCTCATAAGCAAGTTGTTCATCCAAGTTTATTAATCTAAGGTATGTAGGGTTTGAACAAGGACACTCTTTTCGTCCTTGTGCCCAAAAGTTGTTTTAATTACAAGGATTTATGGTTTTACATATTTTCTTATGAAATTGAAGTATGGGTTTATACCTTATGTTATTATTTCTTGAGGTTATGATGGTTTCAATGTTTTAGAAATTGAAGTACATGAGTATGTTAAGATTACAATGCATATTGCTGAATATTTCCAAATTTCTATATGATTTATGAATTTTTTTGATATCTAGTATGCGTTTTAATGCGTCTTAACTTGAGATTGAATTATGGGTTATTAATCCCTACTTGAGATTTCAATTTTATGAACTTTTGTGGTATAAGAATCCATGATTTGAGTATTTTGAGATTATTTTAGAAAGTTTTGACCTTGATGGTCATACTAGCTTTGAAATCCGCTTTAATAAATGAGATTACAGATTTTATAGTCGGGTTCTTTATGAACCATGAGTTACTTTAAAGTGGATTTTCATCAGATGAGCATAGCTAACTAAAGGGAGTAGTAGTTAGCACCGAGTTGGGTAAGTTACTATGGTTTCATATCCCAGAACTACGTTCCACCGTAGGATTGAGATTTATGGGCCCGAGGTCGAGATAATGATCACTAAGTTGAGGTTATACTCCCTGGCAAGAGTATGACGCCTCTCCCCAACGTGAGGTTTCTTCCTTAGGAGGACAAAACATTAGACTCCATGTAGCTCGCATGGTGTATGTCGGTTAAGAGAACCTCCCTAATAGTAAGACTTTTCAGAGTAGTTTCTTAAAGTATATTTTCCCTTAAAGAAAGTATTTCTCCCTGCTAGTAAAAGTAAATGACAGTTTTTGAGTATATTTCTTAAGGTAAGTATTTTTCCTAATGATTTTAGGAACTAAGTGTAAAGGCTCACAAAACTTATTCAGATATTGAATTACTTGAGATCTTTATTTACAGAGTTACAACTTTAGTTTTCAGACATAAAGATGAGCTCCTTTTTCACATAGCCTATATGAATTGAGATAAAGTATTTCTTATGTAGAAAGAAATTTCAGATTTCATTTAGTTTACAAGATTATGAGAACAAGAAGAAAATACAGATTTTAGAACTAAATGTTGTGGCTCAAGAGATTTGTAAAGCATGTTTTGCTTCTTATTTCTACTTATTTCAGTATTTTAGATATTCCAGCTTATGTGAGTCACTTACACTTAACATGTATTATTTTATAAATGATGACTATGAGATATGTTTTTACTTATGCATTCACCCTCATATAGTCAGTACATCCTCAAAGTACTGATCCACATATATGCCTATGAGCTACATTGTCTCATAATGTAGGTACAAGTTTCAGTATGCACATTCTGACTCAGACAGTTGCAGATTCCAGCCTGTGAGATGATGAGTCCTCCTACTTTGGGGACTTCAGTTATACTTATTTATGTTCTTTACTTTTTCATTCATACGTATTGACTTGTGATAGTTGGAGTAGCTTCCCAGCTGTCTATAGTCAGTATTAGTAGAGGCTTCGTAGATAGACAGTAGAGTTAATGCATTCAGTTTTAGTTTTCTTTGTAAAAATAGAGTTGTAATCATGTGAATTCAGTTTTGTATTGAACAGATTTTAGAAAAGAGTTATCTTTCACTGATTTTTTACAGATTTAGCTATTTTATTCAGTTACTTATGAGTTATGCCAGTAGAAGGGTTAGCTTGGGGTCACTTATGATCCTAAGCACCGTGTGACATCTTGGGACCCATTTTTGGGGCATTATAGAGCAATACTGAATCCTCTCACTATGTTCAAGCCTACTCGAATCTATAAAGTGCACACATAACACTGTAATACTAGTCTAAATCATGAATTTAATACACCCTGCATTTTTCATAACTTCTCATCTTATGAATAACTTTTATTACCACTTAAACAACTACATTCAACCCTTACTAGACATTCAGTGACGCGCAATGCATCCATCCACATATATATAAATATGGCATTCAAGCCTATTATCAACCACCTATTGACTTCTAAACAAACACCCATAAAATTATATTTCTCATATCCTCCAAACCTCTATCATTAATAACTTCCATGTATTACCCCATGAAAACACACACTAAATTTCAACTAACCCTAACGTATATAAAAAAGCTTCGCCTCAATCATACTTCACACCTATAGACTTAGCAAGAAATATTCTCTTTTTCATCTAAACAATTGTTCATCATCACTATATTGACCTAAGGAGAGGTTACAGAAAGATTAGAACATAAGGACCTGAAGTATGAAGGAATACTATGCATAACTTTGACACTTAACTGAGCTCCGAAGAATAGAGTATCTAGAGTATGAATTCATCAAAGGATCTAAACTCAGGATATACATGACATAATTTGAATTTTGCTAATCGTTAATAGGGTAGCATGAGTACTGGAACTGAACATACCGTAAGGCATGGGTACCTGAGCCATGAGTTGCATGACCTGAGCTTGGAGCTCATGAATTCATGGAACTTAATTCGTGCTGCTGAGTAAATTGGAACTCTTTATACTAAGAGAAACATACATGATTCTATGGAGAGTGCATGAGCATGATCTATGATCATGGAGCTAACATGTAAGGCTTGAGTTCATGACGAATGAAGTACAAATAATGCAATAATTATGGTTTAGGCATCATCCTCTCCAGTGATATTCTTCAACACATTGGCATTACTACTAGAATATGATAGCCTGACTTGGTTACTGGTTCTATCATCTCCCCCTTATCTTTAAGACATCACTCTAAGTCTATACACCCCCTTTAATCAACTTTAAACTGAACTACAATACTCAACCTGAAGGACTACACGTGAAAGTGTACAACCCGCTGCTAGTACTCTACTCTCTTCTGAGATACAACTCTTAGCTTTTTATAGCCCTCAATAATCGTCACATAACAACTTCAACACTGACTAGCTTAGAATCTTCATGAGTATCACCATACCATGATTTCACACCATCTAAAATTTCAATTCTCCGTTCTATTAGATCAACCATTAAAGATTCAAACTTAGATTCTAACACATAACATGGATATTCCCAAACCTTTAATGAACCACACTATTTCCATTCATAGCCTACTGATATCACATCTCTAAATTACACCCACATCATCATACTAAATTTCAAATCAACAATCATAAATTCTTGCATATACTATTTCAAGCCTTCTGGTTTGCCTATCATACAACTAACCCCATGGCACAAAATCTAATAAATTTAGATAACACTATCCCCACTTGACTACTACTAAACTTCTGGGTTCATGCTTCTAACTCTAGATCATATGTTGTCATAGGATTCTGAGAAAGGATCTGAAAACACTTATGAACCCTAAGCACTGAGGTAATACCCCTCTATTTGATGACTGATACGCCCAAATTACAACCTTCTTATGAAAGTGTAAGTGGTCGCCATCAAATATAGAACTCAACTAGATTGGGTGTCGAATCCCATAGGGAATACTGTGTTCACTAAGTCTTGTGGTTGTTATTAGACTGTTGATCGAAGGGTCCTGAGCAAAAAAGGTTTTTTTTTTTATTTATCAATTGTATAAAAATACTTGTCACAGAAAGTTATCCACTTGTTGATTGTATTAAAAATAGTAATTCAGTAAGAGTAGTCAAAGTAGAGTTATGGTTACCAAGATAGTCAAGCAGCTAGGGTTGTGAACTGTTTTGAATTTCCTATGAACAATTCTAATTGCAAGAGTGAGTGAATTCTATGGTTTACCCATTAGTTTCTCAACCTAAATGAGTAATTTTATCCCTTAATTCTTTCAAACATAAGGAACATATTATTTTTTCAACTATATTCTCACATGGGTTGATTCGGTTAAGGCATCTACTCTCTATCCAAAGGTTAAAGCCTTGAGATTCGTGTAAACCTTTTATTTTCCCAACAAACACTTTTCCATTTGAACAAGTGATGTTCTTAGGATCACTTTTCAAGTTTGTAACTAAGAAATGTCATTAAAGTGAAGAAGGGTTTATGCAATATCAATTAATCATGGGAATCTACTAGATTCACAACCCAATTCAGCTTTTCACATCAAGGCTCCCATAACCCTAGTTATGGGAACTTAGCCACACATCTCCATGATAGAAAGAGAAAAAATCATTGTGTTATTCATGAATTAATTCAAGATTTACTTATAAAAGTTACAATAATTTGTTCTTGAATCTTCAATAGAGATGAAATGATTAGATCTACAAGATTTGCTTAACTTTCCAAAATACTAGGTTACAAAGAGTTTCTAGATATGGAGACTATGATCAAAAATGAAAAATAAAAAAGATTCCCCAATAATAAACCTAAAATTGGTATTTATACGTTCCCAGGTAAAAAGAATCTAAAATTTGAATTCAAAAAACCGCGTCAAGATTGACGGCCAAAGTGGTGGTCCGTCGTGGGGTTGACGGTTCACCATTTGGTCCGTTGCTTCTGATCCTGGGTAGTCACATTCTGGATAAGACTGACGGCTAAACTGGTGGTCCGTCGTAGATCTGACGATCCACCATTTGGTCCGTCGCTAAATCCTTCAGGAAACGGTGTTCTGGATAAGGATGATGGCCAAACTGGTGGTCCATCGCGGACCTGACGGTTCACTATTTGGTCCGTCGCTGAGTCCTTCAGGAAGTAATGTTCTAGATAAGGCTGACGGCCAAGATGGTGGTCCATCGCAGATCTGAAGGTCCACCATTTAGTCCATTGCTGAAAGTTCTGAAACCTTGGGTTTTGCCTAAGACTTGACGGTAAGGTTGGTGGTCCATCAAAGGTGTGACGGTCCACTATTTCAACCGTCAGAATCATTTTTCTGCCACTTTCTAGAGTCTTTTCCTTCAGCTGACTCCTTGCCCTGAAACACTAAAAACCAACATTAAATGCAACCTTGGTTTCTTGAAAACATCCAATTTTCCCAAGAAAATATGCAAAATATTCCGTTAAAAGCCGGAATATTAATGACTGGTTCATTAGGAGACTGAAACTGAATGACTCTATTTCTGCTATCAATTGAAGTAATTTTTTGGGATACTGTAACCGAATAGTTTTTGTATACCCGTCTGACTATGATAGACTTACCTACTGGGGTAGACACTGAGAAAGAATCTACTTATATTTCTAGGCTAACATCAAAATTGACAGCTATATAGGTGGTTACAAAAGAAAGTGAAGCTCTGGGATCTAATAAAACATAAACATGAAGATAAAAGATGTGTAACGTACCCAAAACCATATTAGGATAACTTTTCTAATCATGTCGGGACTGGAGTGCACATAATTTGTTTTGGCATTGACCACCGGGAGCACTGGGAGTGGCACTCTGCTGAGTCGTGCGTCTGGCTGGAACTTGAGAACACCGTGTCGACTATACTGACCCACCTGCGGGTATTTCCCGAATCTTGGCCTGGCTTGTCATATCTAAAACACACCGTAATGATTTCAATCATATTTCTGGCAAAAGGGATTAGAACGACCGCTGTTTATGCTACTCGAGGCTACCCCACAGTCTTGACAATGGTTCTTATGATCACAAGCTAACCAATGAGCTAGTACTTGCTGTGAGCACTGAGTAAACTAATAAACATACAAATATGCAAAAAATAACTAATAATGTCATAAGGTTTTAATTACTGTAAACACGATTAAATTATCAATCTGAAAGCTTAAAGATTCTGATAAATAACTAATAAACTGACTAACTGTTTAAATGTCTGAAAAAGCCTCTAATCGATTGACTGTGGAGTTGATGAGACAAGTCCCTAACTAAATTCAACTGACTAAATAGTACTGAACTACCGAATAACTGAAATAATTCATCATTTTCCCGAAAGATGAAGAGTCACTACTACTACTACTGAGTCATACTGGGATGTCTGACTGTGGTTGAGGAATTGAGCGTCCAAACATATAATATAAGACATCATAGTGCAAATAAAATATGTGATCAGTACTTTAAATGTACTGGTATAAGAGATAAGGTCAGGATGAATACATAGGTTCATATGCATTAAATACTTACTGAACAACATGAGATATCTGATGCACAATATGCATAAAAGCTATAAATCTGAGAATGCATGACCAAACATAAAACATGATTCTAAAATAGTCTGTAAACTGAAATACTAACATCTGATAACTAAATAACTGACAAACTGTATACTATGGTCAAGTAAAACTGAATTAAATTCTGAACTGAATATTAAAACTAAAACTGTAGGAGGTATCAATTAACTGACATGCCCTAGTCTGAGCTGATTGAGGTCGAACCTGTGATCCCATTTAGAAGGGTGCTAGTACCGTGCCACAGGTACTAATAATGGCTTTGAGTCAATCCTAAACTGACGGGTGACTTCAAAGAGAGTATCAGTCCTAAATTAGCGGGTGACCTCTCAAGTGATTGTCAGTCCTAAATTGATGGGTGACATATCATAACCTATTCTAGCTACGTAGTTCTGAAAATTAGGGCCTACTATTAAGGACCCAGTTCTAACTGGCGGGTGAGCCTCCATCCCTAGGTTCGCTTGGTGCTGAATCCTACTCCCAACTGAATGATACTGGAATACTAACTTGGCTAAGTTTAACTGATTATGATGGCTGACTGGACTGGTAACGCTCATGATATATCTGGAATTATTCTGAATGTACTGAGACTATGTGAACAGCTAAGCATCGAGTATTCATAACCCCCAGCACTGAATATAAATAATAACAAAGGGATGCAAAAGCTTTGAAAAACTATAATGGGGAATCATTCTACAAAATCATTCTCTTTGGCATTTCATCAAACACATAGAAATTAAGGCTTAAACGTGGGGATGCTTTTAAAGATGATGAGATAGCATGATTACATGACAAAAACCATAATTTAAGGATTTAACCTGAATTGCATGAACATGACATGGGAACTTCAACATCCAAAACATATTATAATTCATTCCACTTGAAAATAATTATAATCTTAACTTGAAATCAAAATAATAAGAAATTCATGGAGATAATTCATTTAAAACATGGAAAACTCATAATTTAACATTTAAAAAGGGATTCTTGGACTTCATGGTGAAAGGAAACCATAGATGAATGTCACACATACCTTTAACCTTTACACTTGGAAGGGAAACACAATCTTGAAAGCTTTCTTGAAAGTTCTTGAATTGGGAAGCTTCAGTTCTTGGTTTTCTTAAAGAGATGATAATTAATTTTGAGATTCTTGGGAGGTAGTTAGGGTTTCTTTGAGAGAAAATTGAAGGAGAATGGGCAAATTACACCCAAATTGCTGATATAAGTTATGTTATGACAACTTGGGTTGAGGGGAAAATACTCTACTGCCCCTCAGATATTTAAATGTGCAACTGAAATGCAAATTAAGGAGGTACTGCGATCGATGAGCCATCCATCTCTATAATGACCGTGTCGCCATGCTATCGCGATGACTTGTTGTTTTCAAAATCCAAACATGACCTAATCCTTGTTTGAAAAATCCAAAACTTCCTCGAGACACGCCCCTTACACCCCGTAACATGAATTAACTCAAAAACTTACGTCTTGGGGTCGAGAAGGTAGGTTTAAATATCCTTGAGGTTAAGAGGCCAAAAATAAGACTAAGTCCCTAACTCCTAGTGAAATTTTTGGGTTCTAAGCCTCTTATGCATGCTCTATGAGCTGAACTGACGTAAGAAAAGTATGGGGTATTACATTTACACCTGAAAAAATAGCTATGGGTAAGTATTTCTGGAACTTATGTAAGAAAAAATGTTATGGGTGGAGTGGATTCATATATACTATGGGACTGAAAGAGTATTGGGCATTCAGGCTAAGCAGGCTTCCTAGATAGTGCAAAGAATCCTTAAGGCTCACAAGTACTTCCAGGAAGCTAGATATGATAAGGATGCGATATTGACCATGAATAAATATTCTATCAGGAAGGTTAATCTACAGATGAACGGTGACATGGCTCAAGTAGAATAAAGAAAACTGGTTTGGTCTAATTATGGTGCACCTAAATGTTTATTCATACTATACTTGGTAATAAATAGACGACTAACCACCAAAGTTAGGTTGGTAAAGTGGGGTTTAATGGACAATGTGACGTGTCCTCTATGTCAAGATAAAGATGAGGATGCAAAAGACATATTTTTGAATGTACCTTTGTTGCGAGTGTTTGGGATTAGCTGCTGCAGTGGAAAGAGATTAGTAGGACTAGTAGGAAATGGCAAGATAAGATTCAATAGGCATTACAATACATAAAAGGCTGAGGTAGTACTGCACAGGTCTACGGAATGACACTAGCTAGTGTTGTCTATTCAATATGGCCGGAACGCAATGCAAGGGTGTTTCAACATAAGCCACGGCCAACCTATGTCTTAGTTAGGAAGATTACCCGGGATATGCATGGACGAGGAACTCACCAAGCCAAATTAGCATAAAAATTGCTTGGTCTTAATATATTACCTTTGATATAAGTAGTTTGGATAGAGATGGCCTAGAAACTAATTATAGATATAGCCTAGAAACTAATTATAGAGATAGCCCAGAAACTAATTATAGAGATATTCAGTAAACCATGGGGATTTTGTTCATGGCTGCTGATTTCCTTATTATGTACTGATCAATTAGTAAATAATATATTTTACTAACTAAAAAAAATGTGACATTCTTTTTGGGACAGACCAAAAAAGAAATAACAAAATATAAAATGGGACGGAGGGAGTACTAAATAATACCATACATAATACATAGACTATTTCTTCTAATACATCATACCAAACAACCCCTAAACGTAGTAATTGATTATCACTTTTAAAGAAGATCAACATTTTTTATTTCAAAATTTCGAAACATAATTCATCTTATTTATCATATGCTTTTTGCTATAATAATAATAATCTCAAAACCTTTTGCGTAAAGCAATTTATAGAAGAGATTGTTAATGCTTTTATTAATAACGAGTGAGGTATTTATACAAGTGGGTGGATCCATAAGGTTCAGAAAAGAAATCTGTACAATCAATCAAAATAAATGAGAATCTTTACAATTATGGATATGCTAAAATAGGAAAACTAAATTTGTAAATAAAAGGGGAAAATTATTCATAATCCTTCTAAGATATATCTCTAGTATGCCTCGCAAGATGGTAGGTCGATTGGAGAGACCAATCTTGGAACATAACAACTCAAAAGAACTTTTGAGAAGAGATTTTGTGAGCATATCATCTAGTTGGTCCTTCGATGAAACATGTGAAACCCGAAGAAGACTTTGCTGGACTAATATACAGACAAAATGATAATCAAGTTCAAGGTGCTTCATGCGAGAGTGGAACACAAAGTTAGCACAAATATACATAGCACCACGATTATTGCAATATATGACTGGTGGCTGAATGAGAGTAATTGATAACTCCTTGAAAAGATTACGCACCCAACAAAGTTCAGCAATAGTAGAGGCAATGGACTTATATTCTGCCTCTGTTGAAGAGAGATCTATAACTCGTTGTTTTTTAAAACTTCATGAGACTGGATAACATCCAAGAAACACAATATATCCTCTATTGGATGAGCGATCACCGGCCCAATCAGAGTCAGGAAATGTATGAAGTATGAGAGGAGAGTCTTTCCAAAGAAATAAACTACGGTCTGAAGTTCCAGCTAGATAACGTAAGATCCATTTTACCATAGTCTAATGAGTTGTCATGGGACAGCTTGTAAACTGAGATAACTTATTGACTATAAAAGCAACATCTGGGTGAGTAAACTGCAAGTACTGTAAGCTTCCAACTACAGTTAGATATTGTGTGGGATTTTCAAGAGGAGAACTATCTTTAGAACTTGGACATGAACCACAAGCAGTAGGTGTTCTCACTGGTTTTGTATCTGCCATGTTGGTCCTTTCAAGTAGTTCACATACATATTTCTATTGGTTAAGAAATAGACCAACAGGTGATCGAATTACTTTAACACCCAACAAAAAATTCAACTTACCAACATCTTTTATGGAGAATAGAGTACCAAGCTGCTTGATGAATTCTTCAACATGGTGTGACTGATTACCAGTAATTATGAGATCATTAACATAAACAACAAGATAGATAATAAAACCAATTTTTTCATAGATAAAGAGACAATGATCACACTGAGAGTAATGAAGACCAAGAGACACAAGATAAGCTTTTAGTTCATTATACCAGGCACGTGAAACCTGCTTCAAGCTATAGATATCCTTGTGTAATCGACAAATATGATTAGGAAACTTCTCATTGACAAATCCAGGTGACCGAGACATATAAACTTCCTCAGATAGAGACTCATGTAGAAATACATTATTGACATCTAATTGTCTAAGTGGCCAATATTTAGAAACAATGAGAGAAAGAACAACCCTCACTGTGGTATGTTTAGCAAAAGGAGAGTAAGTCTCAAAATAATCTACAACAGGTCATTGAGGATAACCTTTAGCAACCAACCAAGATTTATAACATCCTATGCTGCCATCCGAATTATACTTAACACGAAATACTCATTTGCAACCCACTGGTTTGGCATGAGGAACAAATGGCACAAGAGACCAAGTGTCTTGACTTTGCAATGCTGAAACCTTTGTGTTCATAGAAGCACACCAATTTGGATCTTTTAATGCTTAAAAAATAGTATGAGGTACTATCAACTTAGGTAAGGAAGAAGGTTGATTTATATTGGTAGAGGTTTTGGTTGCTAGAGATGGTTTGGTTAATGGTGAGACCGGGGATACGTTAACATTACCAGCACTATAAGCAGTAACACTTAGGCATAGTTTCTTAATGGGTTTATGAATGTTTTTTTTATCGAGTAGTCATAGGATGAGATGGTTGAATGATCAAATTTTGATCTAACACATTGGTGTTATTAGGTAAAGAGGGGTTAGAAGAAGGTAAAGAGGTAGAACTAGTAGAGGATGATGAAGGTTAAAGAGACATACCTGATTGGTGAATATTGGATTAACTCACAGTCTCATTTGATGGAGAAGCATTGTTAGGCACACCATTGGAAGATGTTGAACCAAGGGTTGGCATAATAAAGGTGATAGATGAAGGTTGGTCACGTGTAAGAGGAATTACAGAGTAGTTGGGAATCGAATAGTCAATCGTGACATTTTGGAGCCTACTTTCCGTTAGAAGGAAAAGAGTATTCCACAAAATCAACATGATGAGATTAAAAAAGCCGAGACTTTACAGGATCATAACACTTATAAGCACTCTGAGTTTGTGAATAGCCTAAGAAAAGATAAGGAGTACAACTAGGCTGTGATTTATTCTAAGTATAAGGACCCAACCATGGATAACATAAACAACCAAAGACTCAGAGTTTTTTATAGTTTGCTACAGTACCATATAATCTTAAATAAGGTGAGTCACCATTTAAAATTTGGGTAGGCAACCTGTTGATTAAGTAGGCAGTAGTAATAAAGGTATATGACCAGAACTTTAGAGGAATATTGGAATTGTGTCATAATGTGATACCTGTCTCCATAACATGGCGATGATGACGCTCGACAGTGGCATTATGTTCAGGTGTATTGGGGGGAGTGAGAAAATGGGATATCCCATTCTCTTTAAAGAATGAACGGAGATGAAGAAATTCTCCACCATTGTCAAAGAAAAAACATATTATGGGTTTTGAAACAATTTCTCAACAACTCATTTGAATTTTGGAAACACAATTGAAACTGTAGACACGTAATTTTGGTCCCATCAAAAATATTTCTTATTCCATTATCACACAATTTAACCCCATTTTATAATTTTTCCATAAGAAAAACAAATAAATAACCACTTTATCTTTTATTTATTTATTTATTTATTTTTGTTTTTATCCAACTAACAAACCCTAACCAATTTTGTCTTATCTTAAAGATTCCAACAACTCACCCAATAAAAAAAAACACCTAACCCTCAACCCTCCAATTAAAAAATAACACCTCACCTCTCACCTAACCACCCTCACCTACCCCATACCCCTAACCTTACCTACCCTGCCCCCCATGTGACCCCCCTAGCCCATATCTTATCTTTAGTCCTTTATACATTTTTTTACACCATAGCAAAAAAGGAGAAGGAACATATCAACAACGGATGAGGCCCAATTAAAGGTTCCTTTTTGTTTTCCAATTCATTAAAGGCATATATCACACATAAAACAAAAGAGGAACCTTCCAGGAAAGGGGAGGGGACCCATTTTATCATCATTCTCATCATAAAAGGAGGGGACCCACGTGATTCACAAGGGAAAGAGGGCTCTAAATTTCTATATATACATACGGAGAGGGAAAGAAAGGATGATGATCATTTTCTCCAGATAGATTTAACGGGCACACATAGATTGGAGGGAGAAAAATTTTCTTCTCTTCTTGACGAAAACCACCATACACACCTCTATTTTTTTCCTTTCCTTGATCTCACCATTTTTCTATTACAATCACACGCCATTCACACATATACACATAC
>NC_061111.1:156919034-156938491 GCF_002878395.1 Capsicum annuum | reverse complement strand
AAAAAAAACACCTAACCCTCAACCCTCCAATTAAAAAACAACACCTCACCTCTCACCTAACCACCCTCACCTACCCCATACCCCTAACCTCACCTACCCTGCCCCCACGTGACCCTCTAGCCCATATCCTATCTTTAGTCCTTTATATATTTTTTTACACCATAGCAAAAAAGGAGAAGGAACATATCAAAAACGGATAAGGCCCACTTAAAGGTTCCTTTTTATTTTCCAATTCATTAAAGGCATATATCACACATAAAATAAAAGAGGAACCTTCCAGGAAAGGGGAGGGGACCCATTTTATCATCATTTTCATCATAAAAGGAGGGGACCCACATGATTCACAAGGGAAAGAGTGCTCTAAATTTCCATAGATACATACGGAGAGGGAAAGAAAGGATGATGATCATCTTCTCCAGATAGATTTAACGGGCACACACAGATCGGAGGGAGAAAAATTTTCTTCTCTTCTTGACGAAAACCACCATACACACCTCCATTTTTCTCCTTTCCTTGCTCTCACCATTTTTCTATTACAATCACACGCCATTCACACATATACACACACTCAATTCACAGAAATATACTCATCCTCACCGGAGACTCCATACAAACAAAATCCATCATCTCTTCTACACGCAAATCTGGCACACACTCATGCACTCTAACAAAACACATAGATCAACACTGATGGAAAGATACGGGAGAGTTCTATACACACAAAAATGGCATAGTAAGAGAGAGAAGGAGGCACGATCAGAGAGAAAGGAAGGACTTCATTATTTTTTGTTTCTTTCTTCTTCATTTTTGGTTTCTTTCTTCTTCATGGGTACAGAACAGAGAAAAAAGGGACCATCATCATCTGCTCGTTTTCCTTTTCAAAATCCTGTCATTTTTTTTGACATCACAGATATCACAGGTTCATATTCTCTTTCGATTTCTGAAATATCGCGAAAATCTCTTCATTTTATTTGAGTTTCTGGTCAGAATCAGTCCGTTTGAGTTGTTTTTTTAACTTCACAGTCAAGTCATTTTTAGAGTTTTGACGTAATTTCTATTTCGGACCTCCGTTCATTCGTATTGTCCTGGGATTTAGCTGCTGTTTGTTTCAATCAGGCCCATTGTGGTCGATTTCTGTGTTGTCTGTTTCTCCATACCGTGTTTAGATTTTGTCGTTATGAGATTCTATATTTGGGCTCTCGGAGTTGGTTTTCCTAAACATTATTATCATTGTAATTGGTTATTCAAAGGTCCATTCCTTAACTCTCTCTCTTTATTATTTTTTTAATGTGGCTTTGATGTGATCTTTGGTGATGTGGTTTTGAATATTTAAGTAGTATTAATTGTATTGTGAGGTATGAATGATTCATGTTCTTAATGTTTGAAGCCTCGTTGAGTGGATATGTTGGGTGTTGGTTTTGGACTTTGAGTAGTGATTTGAACTAAAGAATTTATTGACCTTTTGTTAAAGAAGGATTCAGGATTGGGATCGTGATATGATAACAGATGAATATAAATTAGTTGTTTTTGATTCATTATTACTGTCATTGATGTGAAGTATCATGATACGTTGAAATGAATAGGCGATATAGGTTTGGGTAGGCAAAATTCCTATGAATAAGAATTTTCGTTAAATGTTTGAATATGGAATGTTGGTTGAATATTTTCTAGTTTATCATGCTTGACTCAATTGTACTATTTGGCCGGGTAATTCCCCAAAATACTTGTATTATTTTATCCGGGGAATGCCCCAAAGTATTTTGTACTCGAAGGACGTCCGTGATCAAGGCCCGGAACGTCGGGTGGACAAAGCAATGGAGCGTAGTTAGGATTATCCTAGAATAGAGTAGGTTTATATTTTTGTATATTTTTTATTTCGGGACTGTATAATTGGACTGAACACTAAATTTTGGATTGTTTTGTTTTGTTTTGTTTGATTGATTGTTTTGCATGCTTTGTGTGGTTTATACATTCGTAGTGTCAAATTAGCCGATATACTCCACCAAGCGATCGTGGTCTAACCACGGGATCAAGGGGTGCCTAACACCTTTCCCTCGATCAACAGAATTCCTTAGTCGAAATCTCTGTTCGCAAATCAATTTTATAAAGTTAAAACCGTTTTGAAAAAGGATGTCTATAGGTGACTTGGCACACCCGATTTATGCTAAGTGGCGACTCTGAGTTTTGAATGTAAATAATCCTTTTCGAAATCAATCTTCATTTTGTCACTTGAATAATAAAAATCCTTTCAAAACTTAAAATACAATCTTTTGGAGTATGAAAAAGGGGTGTGACAGAAACATCAGATTTTTGATTTGAAGGAAATAGCCAGAGATATAATTCATATAATGATTCACAAATATTAAATAATATTAATAACCATCAATAGAAACTTCTGGTGCAATATCCCAAACATCCGAATAAATATATTCTAAAGGAGAAGAACTTTGTATCGAAGATTTATAAAAGAGAGTCTTATGCATTTTATTGCATCTACAAGAATTTCAAAAAAAAAATTCTTCACTAAAGATGAGAAAATATTCAAAAGCTTCAAAATGTGACGTAGAGTAGGGGTGGAGGGATGCCCGAGACGTCGCTGCCAGTTGGGAGTGGTGGTGATGGAAGTGGTGTTGGCTTGAGCATTAGATACATCTTAGAGGGCAGACTTGGATGTCCATAGGTATACACTTTCCTTAGGCTTCCCTGCTACCAGTGGTGTCCCCGTACAATAATCCTTTACAACAAACGATAAGGTGAGAAGTTAATAGAGAAATAATTATCAGTTGACAATTTATAAATAGAGATAAGATTATTTTTTATATGAGGTATACATAGAACATCAGTTAAATTGAGAGGGGTAGAGGGCAAGTGTAGAAGAGTAGATCCTGTATGGGTAATCTTATGAGATTTACCATCACCATTCATGACATACTCAGTGCCATCATATTTAGAGTAAAGATAAAGATTTTTTAAGTCTTGTGTAACATGATACGAGGCATCATAATCAACAAGCCAATTTGGATCCGCTTTGGTGGACTGTGAAGCAAAGTTGACTTTGGGCTGTTGATCGCTGGATCGGTTAAAATTGTTGAAAGAACCACTAGATTTGGTACATGTGATAGCAGAAAGAATGGAAAGTAACTTCCTACATTGCTTGACATGATGGCCAGGTTTGTCGCATAATTGACAAGTGACCATTGGTCAATTGTTTTGGCCACCAGAATGACCTCCTTGATTGCTGCCATTTTCATTCCTATTGGAAGGAGGAAAATTCCTTTTGTTGGAATGTGAGTTATTGGTATTTCAATTGTAATTCCGGTCAGCGGATGTAGGAGGTTTAGCAGTAAAGTTCGCCATGATTAGCGCCATAGCTTGTGATGAACGACGAGTCGAATAGGCTTCAAAATCGATCAATTTTTTATGAAGCTCTTGAAAGGTTATGACTATTTCATGAGCTTGAAGTGTAGAGACAATGCTATCATACTCGGAAGGAAGGTCGTGTACGACATGAAGAAAAACTTCATCATCAGATATATGAATACTCACTGAAGCGATCTTGGCACATATTTCTTTGGTTTTCTGCAAATACACAGTGTTGGAGCAATTTCTCTTTTGAATAGTATTCAAGTCTTCTCTCAAGCTCATTATACGAGCACGCGACTGCTTGGCATAGGTCGTGGCAAGGTTTTTCCAAAGCGCATAAGAATTTTTATCATCCGTAACAAAGGTATAATTTCTGGTGAAAGGGATACAACCATGACACTTCTAATTAGATGATCTTGTCATTTATAATTAGAGGTAGTTGTGGTTCAGTTATGAATGAAAGAAAATCATAGATAGTAAGCAGTGTTTTCCACTGATATTGCCAAGATTGATAATTGGTGGTGGTGAGTTTCAATGGGGTTTGGGCTACAACATTAATTGAAATAAGTTGGTCGTTATTGTTCAAGGAGATGAAGTTAGAGGATGCCACAATGTTCTGCGGAGAAGCGGAGAAGGAATGATTTGATGGTTAGTCGATGGAGTATTTTCGTTTTCAGGTGTTGATGTTTGGTTTGTTAGGGTTGTGTGAGAATCAGAGGTGCTGTTTGAGGGAGTCATGGCTACTGGAAACAAAGAAATTACTGTCCAGAAAACTTGTTGGCTATGAAGCATGATAGCCCTGATACCATAAAGCAATTTATAAAAGAGATTGTTAATACTTTTTTTAATAACGAGTGAGGTATTTATACAAGAGGGTGGATCCATAAAGATCAGGAAAACAACATGTACAATCAATCAAAGTAAATGAGAATCTTTACAATTATGAATATGCTAAAATGAAAAAACTAAATCTGTAAATAAGGAGGAAAAATTATTCATAACCCCTCTAAGATATATCTCTAATATTACGTACACAATTTTTTTTTAATATATAGATCTTGGGATAAAGACTCAAAGCTGCTTTTTATCAAGCTAGTTAGCCAATCTTTACTTCAAAAGGAAATTTAATGCATGCTTCCGTCTGTTTTTAAAAGTATGTTTGAACTAAATTATAAAGCAAATAATTGCAATTGTCAGGCACTAGATTATAATTCCTCTCTGATTGCTTAGTTTTACTTATAATTAGTTAACTTGTTCGTGCTTCATGCGTTACATTGTTAAAGTTCATAAAATAATTTTATAAGTGAGTACTAAAGATACTTTTAAAGATTCTTTTTGGTATTTAAAGGGGAGCTTTGGAGTAACAGGTAAAGTTGTTGTCGTATAATCATGGGTCACGGGTTCAAGCCTTGAAAACAGTCTTTGCCCAAATAATGCGAGAGTTTTTGTGCACCACATTGCTTTTCTTTCTTTTTGATATTTAAATTCTAATAAATAAAAATTTTGAAATTTAATTTATTTTACTATTAATACCTTGTTTTTTTCTTTTTTGTAATTTTGAATCAGCTAAAAGTTTTTCCTCTTTTGGAAATGATTTTTCCGTTGTCAAAACTACTTGATTTATTATTGTAAAGAAGAAAAAGAATTTCATTACTTTTTTCCTTGTAATATTTATTCTTGTCAAAAATATTGGAGCTCTCCGTAATCCGTATGGATGTGCATAAGTACACAATTTTTCCTTTCACTATCTAATATGCATATGCATATAAAGCTTATAAACTGTAAGAATACCAGTATGTAACATAAATAATTTTATAAAATAAAACATAATTTCAACTTTCTTAATTTTATTCTTAATGGAAGATTTTAGACCAATAAAAAAAGTTAATTGATTTATGATTAAAAATCTTTAAAATATAAAAGTGAGAGGTAGAGCAACAAGAGTGTCTGTCATCACCTCCCTTTGAGAATCGAGCGGATAGGGGAGACTCGAGAGAAATTGATCATGTGATTGATTGTATCTGTTGTCAGTACAATCTTTATAATTAAATAAGCAAAACAATAAATATATTTGGCATGAAAGTTTGTGGCACGAAAAACCCTTTTTGCTCGATATTTTCGTAATTAGTTTGACAAGGGAGGGTTCTATTGTCACTTCATAATTTTTCACTATTCAAATTACTCCCCCATAGTGAAAATCATTCTTAAAAGCTATCCGATTTTGACTAAACTATTGACTGTACCCCTTAATTTAGGCTGATACTACTCTTTCTAAGAGTTGTCTTGTCTCTCACTCTCTCCTCAAGTCTTTTAATCTTCCTACTAAGATATCTAATAAAAAATGTGAAGAACTATTTCAAATATCCTCAAATTGTGCCTAACGTTCAAAATTTGGGTGGTAATTGAAATACATATTTTTCGACCTTTTAAAATAAAAATAAATTCTTAGGGGGTGTTATATTCTATAAAAAAGTTAGTTAATGATATTAACTGACAATGACTTGTTCATGTGTTATTTTTTTTTTTTGTTAAACTTTTTTTAAAGCTAGAGGTAGTTTGAAATCAACAAAAAAAAGGATTTTCTTTAAAAAATAAATAATAAATTTTTGAGCTTTTGAAGATTTATTCATTTTGAATTATAAAAAAAATCATGTTAGAAATTTATTTATTTTGGAATGAAGAGATACTAACTTGATGCCATTCCATCTATTTAATTTGTTTATCTTACTTTATTTTTTAGCCTGTTTAACAAAAGATTTTTTTTTTTTTGACAATTCTTTAATTTCAAATTTTTACATAACATGTTTAGGGAAATATGTTTAAATAATATTTGATATATTTTATATATCTTAAGTTTAAAATCATAAAATTATCTTTTTTATTTTTAAAATTTCGTATCGAATCAAAATTAGAAAAACAACAAACAGAGGGAGTATATATGATAGAAAATATTTTTAAAGATGTTAAAGAAAATAATTTGAATGAAGAAAACAAACCAAACAAATAAATCGAACATGTTTTGAATATCATAATTCATAACTTGTGAGTGCTTCTTAGATTAATAGCATTTATCCAAAAAGAAAATATAGATTAATAGCACGAGTGGAAAGTGCTCAATAAATCTCAGAATATTACGAAAAATTGAATTGAAATATATCGTATTATCTTTTTATTTTGGTAATTCTATGCATAATTAATATGTTGCATTAATGACTATTAATAGAATCGATCAATAACAGATGACATAAATGAATCATTTTAAAAAATTTGATGTAATATTTGGGTCTTTTCTCATAATAAAATAAGATTAGATACTAAGATGAAATGTAAGTACGAAAAAGATGCTATTCGAAAAATATTTTTCTTTTAAATGAGTCTTACACACGATGAGAATATGAATTAGTTGAAATTTTAATGCACATATTCAAAATTGGGTAAAAATAAAAAAGATTGCCAAATATTTTCAAAGTAGTCTAACATCACTCGACCTTTTGAGTACTTATATAAGATATCTGATTTTCTCCAACAATAATGCATCATCACAAACCCAAAAACAAGCTGCAATAATGAAAACAAAATTTTGATTAATAAACCTGGAATAAATTCAAAAGTTATATCAAATAAAAGTTTTTCAAAGTGCGTGAATCATGACCCTAAAATGACATGTAAAGGATAATGATAATCGCCTAAAAGATAAAATCTCGTGATGATAATCTTGTGCGTTATTTTTTTTTTTGTAAAATTTCGAGTTAGCTTAAGTTTAACCGATAAATCAATATATATTTGATAATTCTAAAAGAAGACTAAGTATAATTTTTTATTTCCGCATTTAAGTTTGTTCTTAAATTCTATGATATAAAATCTTGTCTTCATACTTTTTAACAAGTGAATGAAATACAAAAAAAAAAATAAAAAAATTGTATACACCGGTGAAATAATTAACCAAAATTTTATTAAAAAAATAAAATTTTATTTTCATTAGATTTTACCGAGGATTAGTATCTATTAACCGATTTGAAGTTGTTAGATCCAGAATCTCAGGTACTAACAACCTTATTTTGGACAATAGTCTTTTTTTAGAGAACTGAATTGCTTGGTTAAATATTTTAGAAATAATAAATATTTTTTATTTTGGAACCCCAGGAAAATCCGCAGCCGCTACACCCTTTGGATGTGCGCACTGGGTAAACCCTCATTGTGTAGTAGCCTGCAAACCACACAGGGAATGTAAACCGCACTAGGCAAGCCCTGTGCTACAGACTCATGGCTCAAAGGCATTGAGGGGAGAATCGATCCCAGATAGCGGTGGTGGACTACCACCCTCCAAACCAGTGAGCCAGTCCCGAAGGACAAAAATATAAATATTCTTAAATAATGACAGATTTTTTTCTTTTACAAATGGAAAAGAAAGTTGTATTTCTTTTTGAGAATTACTTTTGGAACATTGGCCAATCCAAATTTTTATTTAATATTAACAAAAATATTTTTGAAATTGAATAGTCAAAGAATAAATTTTACTATATTTTCACAAGTTCCCTTTTAAAAATGGAGATCTTTCAGAAATAGCTATATTTTGCTGTAAAACTCACCTTCTATAGCCATATTTTATATGACTACCATTTATAAGCGTTGTATTCAATTTGCGTCCGCTGTATTCGATTTTATCAATAGTCTGTATTCATATAAAATATAAACACAGTGCCTATTTAGCCGTCGTATTCGATTAACATCCGTTGTATTCACTTTTACTCAGTGATTTGTATTCATAAAAGACATAAATACGCTACATATTTAGTATCGCCAAAAACACTACCATTTTTTTATTTTTTATATTTTTTTCTTTTTCGTATTTTTCTTCTTCTTTTTTCTATTTTTTTCTATTTTTTTCTATTTTTTTCTCTTCTATCTCTAACTTCTATTTCTCTTTCTTCTTCGATTTTTTTTTGTTTTCTTTTTTGTATTTATTTTCTTTATCATTTTTTTTTCTATTTTCTATTTTTTATATTTTCAAAAAATATGACTACTCGAGCACAAGTCATGGATGATAACATAAATACTACAATTATTTATTGTATTTGTACTCACACCGTCATTTATATTTTTGTATTTATTGATACAATTGTATTTGTATCTGTATTTTAAAGTTCGCGCTTGTATTTGTATTTTGTAGTTCGCATTTATATTTGTAGTTTATAGTTCGCACTTGTATTTATATTTGTTAGTTCGCACCATCATTTATATTTTATATAATCTGCACTTGTATTTTAAAAAACTATATTTGTATTTTTATTTTATAATTGGTTGTATATTATATTGAATTATATCTGTATTGTGATTTTCTTGTGTTTGTATATTTAGATTATATTTGTATTTGTATTCTATTTTCGTCGATGTCTTTCTATTTTTAAAGAATTATTTTGTATTTGTATTTGTAAGTTGATTGCATATTGTATTTAGCCGTGATTATGTACAATTTATCATTTGTATTTGTGTACAAACAAGTAAATACATTAATTGTATTTTCCTGATTCTAGAATATATAAATATGTAATGTATCATTTGATACAAATGTACCATTT
This sequence comes from Capsicum annuum, assembly GCF_002878395.1. Taxonomy (NCBI): domain Eukaryota; kingdom Viridiplantae; phylum Streptophyta; class Magnoliopsida; order Solanales; family Solanaceae; genus Capsicum; species Capsicum annuum. The sequence continues at coordinate 156,929,549 of NC_061111.1, read as the reverse complement.
TGTATTTGTATGTCAAAATTATCATTTGTATTTGTAAATAAACAAATATCACTTGATACAAATACAATTACAAATAAATGATTTTACAAATACAAGTACAATATGTATTTATATATATTGTATTTGTATAAAAATTTGAATTGTATTTATTTGTATCAATAAATACAACTCGTATCAATAAATATAAATAAGTATTCATAGAAAGAAAATCAATCGTTTCTTTTCAATAATTAAAAAATACAAATGATAGTTCACACTTGTATCTATATGTTATAGTTTGCATTTGTATTTGTATTTTATAGTTCACAATTATATTTGTATGTTATAGTTTGCATTTATATTTGTATTTTATAGTTCGCACTTGTATTTGTATTTGCTAGTTTGCTCAAATGAAAAGAAGGAGAAAAAATGAAAAGAAAAAAAAAGAAAAAAAAAGAAGGAGAAAAAACGAGAGAAAAAATGAAGGAGAAAAAAGACAAAAAAAGGAGAGTAATAGATAATAGAGAAAAAAACAAAAAAAGAAAAAAAAAATTAGGAGAGAAAATGAAAAGGAAAAAAATGAAAAAAAGAAAACGAAAAGAAAAAAATGAAGAAAAAAACTAAAAAATGAAAAAAAGAAGAGTAATAGAAAATAAAGAAAAAGAGAAAATACATGAGAGAGACTATTAATTGTAATTAGGAATAACTAATAGGTAAGAGAGGACTATGAATTGTAATTCATTAAAACTTAGGCTAAATAGAGTAATTATGAGTATATGTTTGCTAAATTATGTAGTTATTCCGAACTTAATTTCACTCCTATGTATATTTTAAGATGAAAAACTTTCATTTTTAATAACTCAACTTCACTCTTATGATTTAAGATTTATTTTCATGAGATGAAGTGAAAAATAATTTAAGAAGATATTGGATTTACAATTTTTTTGAGTTCAATTTTGATCAATTATTTATATATTTTTCAGTAAAAATATATAAAAATACTTTAATTTTTTAGTCAACACAATTGTTAACTTCTAATAAATTAATTTCTCTCTTATGTATATTTTTAAGATGAAAAACTTTTACAAAATAGACTAACTTTCAGCCAATTGCGAGGCGGGGGGGGGGGGGGGGGCAACTTTTCTTTCAAAATTATCATCTGCAGTCAATGTATCAATCGTATGCAACCGACTTTATTCGATATAAAATATAAATATAATGAGAGTAATTACATGTACAAGCCATTTTTTTTTCTTTTTCCTATTTTTATTTTTTTTAACAATACACCCCTGTGGTGGGGTCCTTTCCCCGACCCTGCAATTAGCGGGAGATTTAGTGCACCAAATTTTCTTTTTTATTTATTTTTATTTTTTCATTTTTGCTCTCTCTTTTATTTCTAAGTTCTATTTCTCTTTTTTTTTTTTTGCTTTTAATTTATTTTTCTTTTTTCGGTTTTCTTGGTTTTTTTTTTTGTGTTACCTTCTTCTTTTTTTTCTTTTTCTTTTCCTATTTTCGTTTCATTCTTTTCATTTTTTTTTCTCTTTTCTATCTCTAACTTCTATTTTTTTATTTTCTTAAAAATATTTTTTCCTTTCTCCTTTTTTTGTTCCATTTTATATTATTTTTGATTTTTTTTTAAAGAAATATGGCTACGTCGAGCACAAATCATGTATGATAACAAAAATGCCACAATCACTTATTATATTTGTATTCGCACCATTATTTATATTTTTATATTCATTGATATAATTGTATTTGTATTTCTATTTTATAGTTCACACTTATATGGATGTATTTAATTGGCAAGAGAGACAATGGATTGTAATTAATTAAAACTTAGGCTAAATAGGATAATTAAGAGCTTATGTTTGCTAAGCCTTGTAGTTTTTTCTTTTAAGATTTATTTTTATGAGAAGAAGTGAAAAATGATTTAAAACAAATATTGGATTGAAATTTTTTTCTGAGTTCAATTTTTACCAACCACTTAATTTTTTTAGATAAAATAATATGAAAATACTTTATAATTTAAGTTCAATAATACAAAAATACTTAAAAAATTTAAATATAATTTAACTAAAATAAATTTGTATTTTAACACATCTGCCTAGTCACGAACTCGTGACCCAATGATTATAATTTTTTTGACAAGTTTGTTAGAATAACATTATATGATGATCCCAATAATTTTTATTTATTTAGTTAACCTTTACATTCAATTAAAGTTTTAGTCAAACCTATATAAACTCAACATGCGAGTTATCTGGAGTTAAGATAAAATTTCTACATTAAAATTTTTAAGTCAAACTTAATTAATTTACAATTGAAATATCACCTTTGGTAACCATTAATTGAATTGCTATTTCCTTTTGACTATGAGGATGTGTATTGATTTTCGTCCATTAAATAAGGTGACAGTTAAGAATAAGTATCCTCTTCCTCGCATTGATGATTTGTTTGACCAGCTTCCGGGTGCTGCTATATTTTCAAAAATTGATTTGAGGTTCGGTTATCACCAGTTGAGGATTAGAGCTTCAAATATTCTGAAGATAGCTTTTTGAACTCGATATGGTCATTATAATTTCTTAGTCATATCCTTTGGATTGAACAATGCCCCGCCACGTTCATGAAGTTGATGAATCGAATGTTACGACCATATCTCGACTCCTTTGTTATTGTCTTTATAGATAATATCTTGGTGCATTCCAAGAGTAAGGTTGAGCATGAGGAACATTTGCAGATTGTGCTTTAAAGATATAGGGATGAGAAGTTGTCTGCCAAGTTTTCTAAGTGCGAGTTTTGGTTGGAGTTTGTTTTTTTCTTGGGTCATGTCGTGACTAATAAAGGTATTATGATTGATCCATCCAAGGTTGCAACAGTTCGTGATTAGGCTAGACTTACTTCACCCATTGAGATTCGTAGTTTTATTGGCTTAGCAGGCTATTATCGGAGTTTTGTGGAGGGTTTCTCTTCTATTATAGCTCATTTGACTAAATTGACTCAGAAGAAGATTTTCTTTAAGTGGTCTGATGTTTGTGAGGCGAGCTTTCAAAAGCTCAAGGATTCGTTAACTTTAGCTCCTATCTTGGCTTTGCCCAAGAAAGACGTGGGCTTTATCGTATTTTATGATGCTTTGGGTGTTGGATTGGGTGCTGTATTAATGTAGAAGTTCAAGGTGATTACTTATGTGTCTCGTCAGTTGAAGCCTCATGAGAGAAATTATCCTACCCATCATTTGGAGTTGTGCGCAGTTGTGTTTGTTTTGAAGTTGTGGAGGCACTACTTACATGGAGTCCGTTGTGAGATCTTCTCAGATCATCGTAGCCTTCAGTACTTCTTCACTCAGTGAGATCTTAATATGAGGAATTGTCGTTGGCTTGAGTTGCTTAAGGATTATGACTTGACTATTCTCCATTATCCGGGCAAGGCTAATGTGGTTGCGAATGCTTTATAGCTGGAAGTAGACTAGCATGGGTAGCTTGGTGCATCTTTTGACCCAGGAGAGGGTTTTAGCCTTAGAGGTTCTGTCTTTAGCTAACCAAATGGTTAGGCTTGATATTTCAACACCTAGGTGTGTTTGGCTTTTGTGAAGGCTATATCTCTTTTGATGGAGCAGATTTGAGCTCATTAGTTTGATGATGTTAGATTGAGGTTGATTCGAGATAAGGTGTTGAGTAGAGAGACTAAGGAAGCCTCACTTAATTCAGATAGAGTTTTGCGAATTGGAGGCCAAGTTTGTATGCCGAGAGTGGGTGATTAGATTATGTTGATCTTGGAGGAGGCTTGTTGTTCCAGATATTCCATCCATCCAGGTGTATCTAAGATGTATTATGATTTAAGACAGCACTACTGGTAAGGTGGTATGAGGCGAGATGTATCAGGCTTATTGGCTCGTTGCCTGTGTTGTCAGCAGGTGAACGTCGAGCATATAAAATCTGGTGGTTTGCTTTAGAGGTTCTCCATTCCTGAGTGAAAGTGAGAATAGATCACTATGGACATCGTATCTAGGTTGCCTCATACTTATTATAATTTTGACAGTGTGTGGGTCATCGTGGATCGATTGACCAATTCAGCTCATTTTATTCTGATTCAGGTCTGATTCAATGCTGAGAGGCTGGCCCGTATCTATATCTGTGAGATTGTGAGACTTCATGGTGTGCCGGTCTCTATTATTTTAGATCGAGGTTCTCTGTTCATATCTCACTTTTTGAAGACTTTTCAGGATGAGTTGGGTACTCGGGTTGATCTCAGTCGGGTTGATCTCAGTATAATGTTTCACCCCTAGATTGACAGTCAGTCAGAGAGGACTATTCAGGTTTTGGAAGATATGCTCTGCACTTGTGTGATGGATTTTAGTGGCCAGTGGGAGCAATATTTAGCTTTAGAAAAGTTTGCATATAATAATAGATACCATTTCAGTATTGATATAGCTCTATTCGAGGCATTGTCGATCGTTAGTTTGTTGGTTTGATGTTTCTGAGGTTAGACCTCGAGGTATGGACTTGCTTCATGAGTCGTGGATAGAGTTTGGACCATTTAAGATAGACTTCGAGTAGCTCTAGGAAGGCAGAAGTGCTATGCATATAGTAGATTTCATGCCTTGAGATTTAGTGTTGGAGATCGTGTTTTTCTTCGAGTTTCAGTCATGAAAGGTGTGATGAGGTTTGGGATGAGGGGTAAGCCAAGCACTAGGTATATTGATCCATTTGAGATTCTTGGAAAAGTTAGTGATGTGGTTTATGAGTTGACATCCAGTTTTTCATGCTTCTATGCTTCATTGGTGTATTTTGAATGAGTCTCATGTTATTTGTTGGGAGCTAATCCAGTTAGATGAGTGGGCCGGTCTCCATTTTGGATAGAGATGTTAAACGGTTGCACTCTAGAGCTATCCCTGTGGTTAAGGTTCAGTGGCGACATCGACCTGTAGATGAGACTACTTGGGAGGTTGAGTCAGATATGCGCAATTCTTATCCCCAGCTCTTTGTTGATTCAGGTATTTCTTTGCCTTAGTTCGAGGATGAACTAGATTTTAGTGGTGGATGATGTAACGACCTACTTTTTGATGAAATATGTGAATTTTGTGATTTTGTATGATTTGACTATTTTACCCCCATCCATAGTTGTATTGTGGTATTTCTGGGATGTGGGAGTGATTAGCATGGCTTCCGATGCATTTTGGTACCATTTATGCGATATTGTGATTTTTGATGGCTTCAGGAGCTTTATTTTGGACTTATGTGGATATCTTTTGATCCGTATGATGTATGGCTAAAAGAACTACACCAGCAACTCCAGAATATCAATTTTATACTAGGTATACCTTTGGTTTGGGTCCCAGTGCACTGAGTTTATTTCGACTTGTTGGTCGGATAGTTGGAAAATTTTAAATATGAGTATGGGACCCATATTTGGTTGAAACGACTTTGGATGGAAAATCCGACTGCGCCAGCAGCTCCAAAAATCAATTTTAGAGTGGTATCATATTTGGTGCGATTTTAAGGCTTTTAAATCTCATTTCGACCCTCGATTTGATAAATTGTGATTTCGGGTTTCGGGGGTCAACTCTATGAAAATGATATTTTTTTGAAAATATGACTTTGCCAACGCGTCCAAAACGATGAATTTAGTGTGGTTGCATAGTTCATTTGCATATATTGGATTCCGAACAAATTTTGAGCACCCCATCGAAATCCGTTTGAACTTCCAAAAATCTGCACTTTTTTTTAAAAAAAATTAAAGATGGGCCAACAACCCTTTTTATTAAAAAGCAACGTCTTATTTACATCATCGGGCCCAAAAGTGACCCGATCCAACAACTAAAAAGACAACAAAAGCAAGAATAAAAATATATAGCAAATCTCCCCTCCCCCTTTTATAACTCATTTTGCCAATTCTTTCACCTTGCCTCTTGAGAGTTAAACCTTAAAATAGTGTGAGAGTTTAAAAAAGAAACTTGTGGGATCTTGGGAAGCTAGATTAATATCCATTTCTTGATTCTCTTACGGATTTAAGTTAAGAATTCACCCCTTTATTAGTAATTCTTGATTAAATTCTCAAAACCCCAAAAAATTATAGGACTTGATTTTAAACCTCAATTTCACTTCTTTTCACTTGAATAATATTTTAATCTTATAATTACTAGTTTTTCATCAATTTAACCTTCAAAACAACTTCGATTCTTGATTTTAACCCGAATTTCAAAGATTTTACCTGGTAAAGCTTAAAAATTATTTTTTTTCAATTTGAACCTCGTTTTGACTCGATTTGACTTGGGGTTTCAGCTGTAGGTTTCTACAAATATGGCAAACACATTTTTGAAGTAAAAATATAATTTTTCCTTCATTTTTGAAAATCCATTCTGGGGGTCCGTTTTGACCCCGAATCAAAAGTAATCAATATGAGTATTGTTGTCTTTGTTTTGATGCATAGATTCTATATTTCTTGATGTTAGTTGATTTTGGAATTGTTCGTGAAAATTAAGGTTGTGAGTTCAAAGTGTAGCGGATCAATTTTGACATTCGAGGTAGGTTATGACTTAACTCTTTCAGATTGGGTTGGATAGTAAATAATGGTAAAAAATGCATGTTAAAGGTGGGAAACTAATCATGAAAAATAGCTATCTATGTGTTGTGCCCGTGTGGGGCCTATATGTGATGTAATTGTTGAAATTGAGATATTATGTGATAGGTACGATCGTATTGGGTTCTATATGATGTTGATAGCCTTGAATGTATGTGAATAATTGTATTGTGTTGTTGCAAATGCTTAATGTGGTACCTTTGATGTATTATGATATATATATATATATATATATATATATTCATACTTTTGACATATGAAACATGTGGAAATACTCATTGTGATTGATATATATTAATTTTATGATGATCAGCTGACAACAAGGGACCAGGCCCCTGGGTCTTCATGAGTTCAGTACACCTGTCACATGTCTGCACAGTTTTGTCTATTAGTGTAACAAACTGCGCAAGTGAGTTGTATACCAGTCAGGACACCTGGCCCAATCAAAATTCTACCCTAATCATTATCCAACTATTAATAGAAAAGAATGCTTCTCAATTCACAAAAAATTGCAATCTGATTATTCAAAGAGAAAACTGGCAAAAACTCAAATATTTCTCAAGTTTTAAGTTTCTTTATGCTAAAAGAGTGATTGTTCTTGAGTCAAGTCTTGGTCTGCAATTGAATTACTCATCTTATAAGAATAATGCTTTTCTTATTTCTATAGTGTCCTTAGGTAGAGTTACCTGAGTTGATATTGGTTAGTGTTAATCAATAATGAGAGGAGATCTTGACAGAGTTGTCAAGGAGAGTTTATAATAGAGTTATTACAAATTAGTAGATCTTGGAGCTAAGCTCCAATAGAGTCTGTAATCATGAGTTTGATTATAGTGGATTGTTGAGTGCCTGTGAGGGCAAACCGTGGTTTTTCCTCCCTTGAGCAAGGAGGTTTCCATGTTAAACCTTTGTGTTCTTTACATTTCTTCAAAAGTTTTATTTCCTTACTACTTATTGACTGTCTCTGACTATGAGGGACCTAGTCCCTTATAAGGTGGTGCACCCCCCATGGTTCATCAATTCGTATTAGAGCAGGAACACTCTAAAAGGTTCATACCTAGAGTGATTTATTGATCATAGTTGCTCCACCTCCTCTAATCTGAAAGAAGGGCAATCTACTACTAGACCACCTCACTTTAATGGTCAGTACTATCGGTGGTGGAAAACTAGGATATATGACTTTATCATGGCTGAGAATAGTGAGCTGATGGATGTAATACTTGATGGTCCTCATGTGCTAGTTAGACAGTTCAAAGAAGGAGATATAACAATGATGGTTGTCAAAACTAGTAGAGAGTTTGATGATGAATATCAAAACAAGTTAAAAAGATTTACAAGGATAAGAAATGACTTGTGTGTGGTATAGGACCAGATGAGTATAATAGGATTTCTGCTTGTGAAAATGAGAAGAAAATCTTAGAGTGTCTGAAGATTTCTCAGGAAGGAACAACTGTTGTGAAGGATTCAAAAGTTGACATGCTGACTGCTCAATATGAAACTTTTTCCATGAAGGAAGGCGAAAAAAAATTCAAGAAATGCATACTAGATTCACTTCAATCACAAATGAGTTGCACTGTCTAGGAGAAGTGATTCCCTTGTATAAGTAAGTGAGAAAAATTCTAGCTGTTCTTTCTAAGTCCTGGGAAAGCATAGTGGATTCTATTACTGAGGCAAGAAATTTGAAGACTCTCACTATGGATGAACTTATTAAAAACTTGAATACTCATGAACTCAAGAAGCAGCAAGGACAAGAGAAGAAGTAAGTAAAAAGAAAAAAATCTCTGGCATTGAAGGCTTCAAAGTCTGATTCAATTGAGGAAAACATTGATGTTACCTATTTAGCAAAAAGAATTATTAAATTAATGAAGAAAGGTGGTCAGTTTCAAAGAAGAGGAAGTAGCAGCAAAAAGGGAGGTACAGTTGAAGTTTGTTACAAATAAGTCTTGAGTATTTCATTAAGGATTTTCCACTGCACAAAATGGACTATCAGGAATATCAAAAGTCTAGAGATAACAAATAAAAAAAGAAGGATCAAGTCTCTGAAAAGTCAAGAAGAAAGGCTGCAACTAATTATGCAATGAAATAAGCTCTAGCAGTCTGGGGAGATTCCTCCAGTGAATCTGATGAAACTAAAAAGCCTAAAGATGTGTAAAACACCTTGGGTATTGGCCCTTGAAAATTTCCTAAGTCTTGAACTATAACTCCCTAAGTCTGTATTTCGGACGCTACACGATACTCATAATCTCGAAGGACCACAAACTAACCCATGACTAGTACCTGCTGCAATAACTAAATGATAATACTATATTATGAAGAAATTAGGTGAAAAATATGTCATAAGGTTCAATATTGAAATAAAACTAAATACGGTATAACAATACCAAAACTAAAACATCTGTTTGAAAGTACTCTAGTCTGAAAAAGCCACTAAACTGTCTGAAATATGGAGTTGATAGGACAAGCCCTAAACTAACTCTAACTACTGAAAACTGTTCTGATAAATTGAAACACTGAAGAAAAATAATTATATCCTTAAACTATGAGAACTCACCACTAACTTTAACTGCTGAAGATCTGAATTGCTAAGGGTGCTCGGGAGCCCGTGCCTCTGAACCTATGATATAAAACATTATAGCACAAGAGAAAAATATGCGTCACTACTTTGAATGTATTGGTATGATAAGTAAGGTAGGCTGAAATGCATGGGTTCATATGCATGATCAATACTGGATGAATGATATGAATATAACTGAATGAGAGTACATGTATGAATGCGTATACTGTAATTGAGATCATAATAACACTAGATACTGAGTTCTAAATTACTGATTTACTGATATCTAAGTTTGACTGATACTATGTAGCTGATAACAGTATCTGAAAGTCTTAATCTTATAGAACTACACTGAGTTCCGTACTGAACTGAGTGACTGTGTTTGACATTCCTAAATCTGTAGAACTGAACTGAGTTCTGTACTGAGTCTGAATCTGAAACTGAAATTATGGAAGGTAATCATCTAACCAACATACCCCTTTCTAAATAGATTAGGGTCCAACCTGTAATCCCAATTGGAAGGGTGTCAATACCGTGCCATGGGTAAAGAAAAGCTGTGAGTTAACCCTCCCTGACAAAAAGTCTTTCGTCAACCCTCGCTGGTAGGAAAACTCGAATGACATGTATCAAACCTCATAATATCTGGTAGGAAAATATCTCAACCTACACTGGCTACGTAGTTCTGTAATGCAGGAATTTCTACTAAGGGTTAAACCCTCTACTGGCAGAAATTCCTCAATCCTTGGTCTAGCTCGGTGTTGAATCCTACTCCCAACTGAATAGACACTGAACTAATTTTCCTAGTTCATACTAGGCTTGACTGAACTGTTACTGAGTTTACTGAGTTCCGTTGACTGATGGAATACTACTGAATTCTGTTAGCTGACTGAGTTTACTAAGGTCTGAACTGAATACCGAACTGGACTGGATTGATACTGAGTCTACTGAGTTTTTCCTAAGTTCTGTAACTGACTGAGAGTACTACTGATCGTGACATGACTGAAACTATCCTAAGACTGACCATGGCTCTAGTTAATCAGCTAAATTATTGGGTATTAAATACCCCCAGGACTCAATAGTATAAATTATAAGACATGGCATAATCTTGAAACATGATAAATAACTACTTGATCATCATTCATTCATTGGGACATTCTAGCAAACACTTGCATGACCTGAACTTTAATACATGCTAATATGATATAATTTTATTATTTAATTCTCATGAACAACTCATCAAATACTTGGAAGGCATTGTATACACACATAGTACTAATCAACACATGAGCATTACAATTTCAAGGCTTTAACATGAATTCACATGATACTACATACATAATAGTTGTTTTTACATAAATCTTACACTTAATCATGGAATAGAAATCCAATCAATATTATAATCATGAATA
>NC_061111.1:156914810-156916034 GCF_002878395.1 Capsicum annuum | reverse complement strand
AAATTGTGTTTTTTGAGAAAGTGTGTGTTATAAGCACGTTGATGTTAAATATTTAAGATATTTTGAATGATTTGACCTTTTGGTCTTAATGGAGTTGTTTTGAACTTGAGTGTGAAAGAAATCCACAATGTGGTTGATTTTGATAGATGGGAAGCATGATGACTCCCGATGTATATTTATATATTACTGAAATTGTTTTGTTGTGAATTGTCTTTGAAATAATCTGAGGTAAGTCCGGGAGAAATCTTTAGCACCAACTGGGAGGTATAAAGCGATCTTACTTCCCTAGAACTACGTGCCCCCATAGAAGTGATCCTGAGGCTGATTTATATAGTGATCACTAGTTTGTGTGGATTTGATATCGATAGTCCTATTTCGATGGTAAGGATAGGACAGCTCTCCCCAATGTGGGTTGTACGTTTGACTCAATGTAGCTCACATGGTTTATGTCGGTTATAGGATCTCCCAGTGTGTGTGTGTTTTCTTGTGTCTATGGTGAATGGTGAAGTAATTTGAAAGTGGAATTGTGAAAGTTATTCTTTCAAAAGATTTAAATGATAGTTACATCATGAGAATTGTCATTCTTGATGAACTGAAAGTGATTGACAAATTATATGATGACTCACATGTGTTATTGTACTTATTTCATCCTCTCATGATTATGATGATTTTCTTTAGGCTATGTGAGTCTTTCATACATCCTGCGTATTTCTTATAAATATTTATGATGATGATGTTTATACAACTGCATACACCCCCATATACTCGGTCCCTTTCCATGATACTGACCCACATCTTTGGATTTGGGCTGCATTTTCTGGGAATGTAGGTTCAGGTGCTCAATTCCAGGTTCGACAGTGATTCTTCAGGCACACTATTCTACATCCTCTGTTGTGGTGAGTCCTCATGTTCCGAGGACGTGATGTTTGATGTTGGTTTCACGAAATTGTTTACATTTGATAACTGAGTATGAGTCAGTTGAGGCATGTCTCAACGGCTCGCTGGTTTTATTGATTTTCTTAGAGGCTTGTCAGACTAGTATAGATGTTGAGAGTTGACTAATAAGTCGTATTTTGTTATCTTTCTGAAATTCTTTTATTCTTGGATGATGATTACTCTGTTGATATTTGAGGATTATTTATGGAAACCCCATTGATTTGTGTTAAACTGAATGAAAATGGCTCAAAGGGTTAGCTTGGGGCTACTCGTAGCCTCAAGCTAACC
>NC_061111.1:156883026-156914710 GCF_002878395.1 Capsicum annuum | reverse complement strand
TTACACTTACTATTTTGGTCACTTGAACATGGTCTAAACGAGGTCCAAAAAATTTGAAACTCATGCGGGAACACCTACTAACATTTTTGATCATGAATCAATCTAATAATCGATACTTTAAGGTCATAAGAGTCGTGAAATAGAGTTGCCAACTTACAAAGGCCAAAATGATACTAAGTTTGAATACTTAGCTAGAATTTTCTAGTCTGGGACCCCTTAGCAAGCTTAAAAGGATGAGTTGAGCTTAGTATTTTATGAGGTCTTATATAAAACTTCTAATAATCATACGACTCATACCATTACTCATATTGAGTGGGTACGGGTCTAGGACCCTAGTCATATATTGGTCAGAGTGATATTGGCCAAGTTCTGACCTAGATACGAGAAGACTCCATACGAGTTGTATGTTCATGATACGAGAAGTATAGTGTCCAATCTTATGTTGTCTAGAGTCTAGCCTAGATGTTCCTCTTAGGTACAACTTGAAGGATACTATTCGTATGGTGATAATATGAGTTGGGAAAGGAAGTTGTATGTTTGACAAAATGTGGTGTCCAACTTTCTGATCAAGTTGTGATTTGAGGATACCATTTATATTATGTGCTTACGATTTGAGGGTTCCCATCGTACCCACCTGCGGGATTTTTATAGTTTAAGTTGGGGGTATTCTGGACATTTTCCCTCTTGACTCCTTTTGACCCCACGATATAAAACACCTTTTTGGACTTCATTAACCTCCTATTCTCAATCAAACACTCTTAAAATCTCTCAAGATTTTGTTTTAAGAGAAGTGTAGGGTTTCTACAAGGCAATCAATTAAGGCTCTAAAGGGTGGTTTCTCTCCGTCTTACTTGTTGTCTAAGGCATGTTACTCCTCCCTCATTGTTAATTCAATTAAAAGCATGTTTTAATGGATGATTTTCGTGGTAATATTGTGGTATTTTTTGGGTTTTGCAATATATGTTCGGGGACTTGGTTGTTTATGATTTGATAATGTTTTTCCATGTTTTACTTACGATTTTTCATTTTATATTTATGGTTTTGACATGTGATTGCATGGGAATGATTAACTGTTAGTTAGTTTTGAAAATTATATGCCCTCAACATGTTTGTTAAAATGCTAATCAGAGTGATTTTGTCACATAGTTCGATATTTCTTGAAACCTTTGCATTGCATGATATGGTAATGGAACTTAAATAGGTTTGGTTGGTTTTAAATGAATTGGAAAGGATTTGGTGGCCGTTATAATGGTTTAATTAGAAACTTTAGAGTCAAATTGGTTTAATGGCTTTGGTATGGCATAAATGAATAGACTTGCAAGCTCTAGTGTTGGTATGACGATACCAATGGTTAATGCCTAAATAAAAGACTCCTTGCTAAATGGTTGGAATGTGTAATTGGTTTTAATATGGGCTTAAAGAGGGATGCGTTAGCAAAGCCGTAAAAGGTGAAGGTCTCGAGGAGACCAATACTGGAAACTCATGTTTGTTGATGTGAGGTTTGGTATTGGTGACCGCATGCATGATGTCACACTTATATTTTGGAAGATGTACTAGTCATCGCAGGGGGATAAAACCATATAGCCCATGAGTAGTGAGTGGTTTTAGGACGGCCAAGCTATACAACCCGGATTAAAGGTTTTAAATGCATACTAAACCCGGTTCCCTTTCCCGGTTTGGTATATGTGTATGTGATTGCATATGGTTATTTACTTTATTTTTGAATAATGGAATTATTTTAATCTTATTCCTGAGTACATGCTAGCATTCACCCGCTAACCATCTTTGGGTGCTGTATCCCCACGCGATGCAAGAACTGGACGTATTACTCCTCCTGCTTAGGGACTTGGATTCGGGGATAACATTTGTGTCAGACTAAAGTGGTGAGCTTTCATACTTCAGAAGACTCCATTTCATGCTATGGACTTCTTTTTATACTTTTTGTTATTTCATGGACTTTATTTTTGGCTATGGTTGGGGGCATGTCCCATTCGGATGTTCTTGATTTTTGGTTAGAGACTTTGTGAAACTACTATAGGCATGGATGGTGTCGGTATTGGTGTCAACCTTGGCATTGGTATTGGTATTGGGGTTGACTTTGGTTGGATAGTTGATTGGATATTTGGTTTAAATGTCTTTCAATTGATTTTGTTTTATCTTGTTATATGTTCAGAATCTATCTGACTTTAGGTACAGAGTGGTTATGATTAGGTGTTAGGGTCGGTCTCCAGTCTGAATTGGACTTGAGATGACTGACATGACTAGGCCCTGGTTTGGGTCGTGTCAATGTGTCTATGCTGGCAGTGGAGGATAAGAATGTCACCTTTGACTCCTTGTTTGCTTTCATCGCAAACACTAAAAATGAAGAAGAAAATGAGGTAACTCTTTCTGACATTAAGGAAAATTTAGATAACTACTCTACTAGAAAGATGAAGAAGCTTGCAAATATGTTGATTGATTTTGTGTGTGAACTGAATGCTGAGATAAATGCTCTAGAAGAGAAAATAGAAAATCAAGAGCTTGAATTGATTGTTTTTACTCTCCAAATATCTGAAATAGAAGAACTGTTCACAAAATTAAAATCTGAATTTAATGAGTCAACTGGAGAAAGTAAATAATTTAGATGGTATAGGGAAGAAAAAAAGCCTCAAGGCTTCAAGTTAAGCTTGAATAAAAACTAAGGGTTTCTCAATAGCACCTTATGACTGCACTCCATAAGAATGAAGAATTAGAAAAGGGATCTGGTTCATATAAGAGAAGAACTTAACAAATCACTAAAATGAACATCCTCACAAATCCTTTCTAATTTAATTGGTCAGGGTGTCAATGGTGGAAAAGGCCTTGGATATCATTATAAAACCCAATCACTTAGGTATCAAAGAAAAGTTGTTCATGGTGATAGAAACAAGATCTACAAACCTCTATGTACTCATTATGGAAGAGATAGACGCATGAAAGAAAACTGTCAAAGTTGGCTCAGAGCTAGAATGAACAGTGCTAGGTACATCCAATAGGAGATTTCCTATCCTAAGGGTTCTATACCCTTGAAAAATATAAAGAATAACTCACTACCTAGATGGTCCGAGAAAGATTTGATCACAACATTGTCTTGCTTCCAGGAACTCAAACTCAAGTAGGTTCCCAAATCTAACAAATGACTATGTTTACAGGTAGGAGAAAAGGATTGCAGTCAGAACTGGTTCATGGATAGTGGATGCTCAAAGCATATGACTAAAAGGACTGACTATTTTCTCCCTCTCAATACACTTTAGGATGGAGGTGTCTCATTTGTAAATGGTAAAAAGGGTTATATCTATGGTGTGGAAAAGATTGGAAAATCATATGATCAAGTAATATAAGATGTGTACTATGTGAATGTCCTCAAGTACAGTCTTCTAAGTGTTTGTCAAATATGTGATAAAGTTAATGAAGTGAAATTCTCATCTGATGGATGCGCTATGTCAAACTTGAAATCTTGGAGAGTTATTCTCTAAGACAAAAGGAACAAGAATATATATGTGCCTGATTTAGAGTCTGTAGCTGATAGGGAATTAACTTGCTTAAATTTTTAAAGTGAAGATGTTGATCTATGGCACAAAAGGCTGGGACATGTAAGTTCCTCTTTGCTAAACAAATTGATTTCAAAGGACTTGATCCATGGCATGCCAAAGCTGAAATTTCTAGATGATAAAGTTTGTGATGCTTGTGTTATAGGTAAAAAAATCAGGTCTTCCTTTAAGCTAAAGAAGCAGGTGAGTAATTCTAGACCTCTTGAGTTGCTGCACATGGAACTATATGGACCTGTTAAATACCAAAGTAGAGAAGGAAAGGAGTATGTGTTTGTGATTGTGGATAATAGGTGTTTGATTAGATATCTTCTAAACAAGACCCCATTTGATCTTGTGTTAATAAAAAGCCTAAAATTTACTACTTCAGACCTTTTGGGTGCAATTTCTTTATGCTAAACAATGGGAAGAATGAACTAGGAAAGTTTGACTCCAAAAGTGATAGAGCAACATTTATGGGCTACTCCTCAACTAGAAAAACATATATTATTTTCACTAAAAGAACTCTGTCTGTGGAAGAAAGTATGCATGTGGTGTTTGATGAGTTAGGAAAGCTAGTGAATCCAGGTGATGATGAAGATTGTAATATTGAAGAACTTACTCCTATTCAAAGGGATGATATTGCTAAAGAAGATGGTCAGGGACTAAATAATGCCGTTGGGAATGATAAAGGTGATGGTGATTTAGGATCTCTGTTTTATCCAGATGAAGAACATCAAGAAGGGTCTAGTCAAAATCCTTAGGGACTTGGTCCCATTGGAACTTATCTTAGAAATTCAAACTAGAAGCACAAATCTTTTTCCCACTTGAGAATCTGACTACACCTTTAGAATCTGGAGTCCAAATAAGAGCTCAAGCCAGAAATTTGATGGTATTCTCAGTATTCTTGTACCAAATTAAGCCTAAAATGTGAAAAAAACTTCAAAAGATACTAACTGGATTAATACAATGTAGGAGAAGCTTCAGGAATTTGAAAGAAGTAAAGTTTGGCACCTGATCCCCAGACCTATTGACAAAATAATTATTGGGACCAAATGGGTGTACAAAAATAAGTAGGATGAACATGGATCTATCAACATAAATAAAGTAAGGTTGTTTGTTCAAGGTTATAACCAAGAGGAAGGAATTAAATATGATGAGATATTTGACCCTGTAGCAAGGATAAAGGCTATTCGAATTTTTATTGCATTTGTTGCATACATGCTGTTTAAACTCTTCCAAATAGATGTCAAAAGTGCTTTTTTGAATGGAAGTTTAAAGGAAGAAGTTTATGTCAAACAATCTCCAGGTTTTGAAGATGCGGATTTTCCTCATCATGTTCTTAAATTAGACAAAGCTCTATATGGTTTGAAGCAAGCACCAAGGGACTAGTATGAGAGACTTTAAAAGTTTCTTCTAAAAAATTTCTGTAAAAGAGGGAAAATTGACAATTCTCTCTCTTTTAAAGTACAGAGGTAGCAACTTAGTAATTGTTCAAATATATGTTGATGAGATAATTTTTGGAGCTACTTCTGAATCACTATGTGAAGATTTTACAAAGCTAATGGAGAGTGAATTTGAAATAAGTATGATGGGTGATTGAGTTTCTTCCTGGACCTGCAAATCAAGAAAACTTCTAAGGAACAATGATTTGTCAAGAGATGTACGTCAAGGAGATACTGAAGAAATACAATATGGAAGATGCCAAGCCAATTAAAAATCTAATTTGAACCAGTTTAAAGATGGATAGTCATAAACGTGGTCCTTTAGTTAATGCGACCATGTATAGAAGGATTATTGGATCCTTACTATATCTCACTGTAAGTAGGCTAGATATTGTATTCAATATGGGAATGTGTGCCAGATTTTAAGCTTTGCCAAAGGAGTCTCATTTGAAAGTTGCAAAAAAAATTCTTAGGTATCTGAAATAGACAGGGGACCTGGTCCTGTACTATCTGTCACACTCCTTTTTTACCCAAAAAATTCCATTTTTAAGTTTGAAAGGGCTTTTATTATTAAAGTGATAAAAATGAAAATTTGTTTTGAAAAATATTTTTTTACATTTAAATACAGAGTCACCACTTGTCATAAAACCAGTGTGCCAAGTTACCTTTGAAAATCCTTTTTCAAAATGATTTTTGACTCTTTAAACTGATTTACGAACAAAGATTCCGGTTAAGGAATTCTGTTGACCGAGGGAAAGGTGTTAGGCACCCCTCGATCTCGTTGTTTGACCATGGTCACTTCGTAAAGTATATCAGCTAGTACGACATTATGGAATGTATAAACCAACAAAACACATAAATAAGAACTTAAACAACCAAAACAATCAAGAAACTAAAAATAGTGTCCAGTCCAATTTATTACAAACCAAAAATAAAAATGTTGAATTAGAAGCCTAAACTATTTTGATTGCCCTAGATATGCTTTACCCGATGCCTCGAGCCTTGATCACGAGCCTCCTTTGCATACATGATACTTCAGGGCATTCTCTGGTGAATAAGTACAATGTGTCTTGGGGTATTCCCCAGCCAATGAATATAATTTTAGTTCTGTGTAATAAAATAGAAATTATTCAACAATACATGATTCCTAATCTTTGCATACCCAACCTACCGTTTGCCTACTCATTTTGATTTATCACAATTCTATAATATTTAACATCATCAATGAATCAAAATTAGACCAAATTCACTTTATCAAGATTAATCCCTCCCCGAATTTCTTTTTTAACACTCAAATCTTCATATTAAAATAGTTATCCACCCATATTAACATCAAAATTGTACCATGATCAACTATTCAATCACCAAACATCCCTAAAAAGCATCCAAACATTATAATCAAACCCATAATCATAACATCAATCCAATGAATTAAGCTAAAAATGAAAAGCAAGAGTTGAAGAGTTGGACCTTTTGAATATTTTTGAGCGATTTATGTAGGGAATAAAGAGCTGTTCTGGAAACCTCGACGAATACTAAAATCTCTACTCCCAAATCAATTATGAACTAGCTTAGACATGATAGACCTGAAATCCAACTCGAACGAAAATCTACAGAACCAAATTGAGTTACCAAAAATAAAATCACAAAAATAAAAGACTCGTGTGATGATTTACGGTGAAACCTCATTGGAATCAACTCAGACGACTGGTTTTGGATTATTTGGTGGATGGAATACATTTCCCGATGGGATTCCTCCAAAAAAAATTTAAGAAAATAAAGTTATTTTTAGGATTTCAAAATTGGGTGGGCCAGTTCGATGAGCTGGAGCTGATTTCAGCAAAAATTTCATCGGAAAAACTCAAAAACCAGCTGGATTCTCACCGATTTTGCTATCTTCTAGCTGGTTTTTTCTTTTGATCTTGATCTCTCTTTTTCCCTTATGTTTCACTCGCTATTCTCTCACTCATCCTTATCCTTTAGTTTCTTTCTTTCTTTCTTAATCTCTCTCAAGCTCCTTCTATTCTGTTTGATTGTACATGTGTATGAGTGTATTTCATGTGTGTTTAGAGTTTATATATATATCCTCCCCTATATGAGAGTGACAATATATGTGTATAAGGGGGGGGGAGCGTGAAAGGGTCAAGGACTTGAGGGTACGTGGTATAAGGAGTGGGGTAAAGGGTAGGGGTTGTTAGGATAAGGTGTGAGGTGGATAGGTTGTTATTTTTGTTATGCATTTGTTATTGAGAGTTGGTTATTTTTGTCATTTTGTGAAAAATTATTAAAATGAGGTGGGGTGAAGGGTAAGGTGGGGTAAATGGGTAATTTTAGCTTTCAGAAGAGACAAAATTACGTGTCTACAACATGCCACTCTTTGGATATAAACACAAAGTGTTTTCCAACAAAGAAGTAGACAACAAGATTGAATTTTGACCTGACCATTATTCAAAGGAAGGAAGCAAAAGAAAGGAATGCAATCGATTCTTGATTTTGGACATCCTACTTACCAAGATTATGAGGGGTTTGAGTCACAGGTCTTTTTAAAGGGTTGGAATAAGAAGGACCACACTGAGTCGAAGAGTCGAGTGAGGCCCTATCGAGGTTCCAGTCCACGTCTCTGTTATTACATCAAAAATAAAAAATATAAGTTAAAAGATAACAGAAATTACAAAAGTACTATCTATGCAGCGTCTCTGGACTCTTGACATGAGTTTGTGATGCTTTCAAAATTGACAAAAGATCTGATCTTCTTTAGGATTCATATAAAATTTGATATTGGAGACGATTTTACAAATTAATCATATTCTGTGGGTGGTACTTTTGAATTTAACCATGAATTTGAACTTTTCAACCCTATTCTCCAGGCGGGCTCTTGACTTATAATTTCTTCACCTCATTTCTTGACTTTGCAGTTTCTTCAACCTGTTCTCTAGGCGGACTCCAGACTAGTTACTTCTTAGTTTGTTGACTTTCAATCTTATCACCCTGTTCTCTGGGCTAGCTCCCGACTTGAAATTTCATAACCCTATTCTTCAGGTGGGCTCCTGACTTTTAATTTCATCACCATATTCTCCAAGTGGGCTCTTGACTTACATTTTCATCACCCTGTTCTTCAGGCGGGCTCCTGACTTGCAATTTCATCACCCTGTTCTTCAAGCGGGCTCCTGACTTTCAATTTCATCACCCTATTTTCCAGGCGGGCTCTTGACTTTCAATTTCATCACCATATTCTCTAGGTTGGATATTAAATTTCAATTTTATCACCTTGTTCTTTAGGTGGGCTCCTAACTTACCATTTTATCACCCTGTTCTTCAGGCGGGCTCCTAACTTTCAATTTCATTGCCCTATTCTTCAGGCGGTCTCCTGACTTGCCATTTCATCACCCTGTTATTTTGACGGGCTCCTGAATTACAATTTCATCACCCTGTTCTTTAGGAAGGCTCCAGACTTGCCATTTCATTACCCTGTTATCTAGGTGGGCTCCTGACTTACAATTTCATCACCCTGTTCTCTAGACAGGCTCTTGAATTTCAATTTCATCATCCTTTTTTTCATGAGGGCTCCTGACTTTCAATTTCATCACCCCTGTTTTCCAGTCGGTCTCCTGAGTTGCAATTTCTTCACTCTGTTCTCTGGGAGAGCTCTCGACTTTTGATTTCATCACCCTGTTCTTCAGGCGGGCTCCTGACTTACAATTTTATCACCCCGTTCCTTAGGCGGGCTTCTGAAATCAAAATTAAAACTAGAAAAAAAATTCTAGAACACAAATATTTTGATAAAGAAAGATTCTATTTTCCAGAAAAATAAAGTCTCATTTTCTATGAGGGTCCTAACGTGAAGTTCCAAATAACAGGAATTAAATTTTCTTTTTGCCCTAGTTTATCCTCAAAAGCTTTTGCGGGTGTCAAACCCAATCACAGCTACTTTCAATAGTGCATAATACAAAGATGAATCAAGATTCTGATCAACAAATGCACTTTTTGAGGGTAAAATTGAATAACTGAGACCAACAAGTCCCTCTCTTAAGAGTGAAAGTGAAAGGTTCTTACTAAAAGTGCATCTTTTCGAATTAACAGTTCAAATTAGGAAGTGCACCTCCTAGCCATAAGACATGAAAGACCCAAATTAGAGAATGTGTCTCTTAGAGGTACAAGATGATTAGTTTTACCATAATTGTGATTACCAAACCATACAGTAACACCACTCTTGCATTTGCAGAAATGAGGAATTGCACCTCTGGATATTTGCGCTTTGAGTCCTTTGATTAGAAGGTAGAAGTTGTTCCTGTTTTATACAAAGAAATCTTGTGAGTTTAAAATAGAGTGGTTGGCTTACGGCTTTGGCTTTTGAGCCAATTTCTCTTACACTTGTATTGCTGTACCATTGACCCAAACATAGATCACTAAAACTCAAAAGTAAGTACAATATCTCCATTTTGCTATGTCTCTCTGATAAATCCTTCGACCCTTAGTATTTCCTCGATTTCCCAAACTTGTTTTCTGATAAAACCTTTTGCTTGTCTTGTGTCGACTTACAATCTTGTTTCTTTTATATGCTGGCCTTTGACTTGCTTTGTGCAATTAAAGAAGTTGGTAGCAAGTTTTAAAATCCTTTCTCACTTATTTTGACATGGACTTGACTCAAAGATATGATAAAAATAATTGTTACTCAAAAAGACAAAAATAGAAATATATAGAAGAAAGAAAAAACAATGATTGTCCCTTTTTTGAAAATAAAGAAAAGAAAAGTTTATTTGAAAATGACAATCAATTCTATTGATTATGCCATGCATTTTGGATTAAGCTACCTGATCTTTCCATTCAAACTTTCCACCAATTGTTGTTGAGTTAATGACCCTGAAACTGAGTTGCTTCCTTAAGTTAATTGCACTTATGAACCTCAATCGGCTAGTGATGCCTTGAAGGGTTTTCACCAACAAGCCTCTCTTATTTTCTTTCTCTCAACTCACCATTGATCTATGGTGTTCGTGAGGATTTTCACCAATGAGAATCTCTTATTTTCAATTCTCTTAATCACAGTGCTTGTGAGGATTTTCATCAATGAAATTCTCTTATTTTCATTTCTCTCAGCTCACCATTATCTTGTGGTATTCATGAGATTTTTCACCAATACGGCTCTATGAGACTTTCTCATTCTTATTTCTCGTAACTCATAATCATCTTATGGTGTCCGTGAGGGTTTTCACCGATAAGACTCTCATTTTTATCTCTCCCAACTTACATCACCTTACGGTTCCCATAAAGGTTTTCACCGATAAGACTCTCTTTTTTTATTTCTCTCATGATTCCTTATGTTGAGGAAGGCAAGCAGTTCCCAAAATGCATCCTCATATGCATTACATGCTTAGCCTTATCATTCTCAAACATTGATCTAAAGGTCTTTCTTTGGTTGTAACTTGGCTTTTGGATAAGGTTAGAAAGAAAGGGTGGCATGAGGCCCAAACGACACTTGATGTGAGGTGGGATTTACAACTTTTGGAAATGAATCAAACAATGGAAAATTAACTCATGCCCCAGTATTTCGACTGGGTAATTCTAAATTGTTCATTTGGTTGGACCGAGCCCAGCATAGGGATGCCTAGGTATCTTACCCCGAAAGTGGAGAATTGGGTCACACGTAGTTCCGACAACTTTTTCTTTTTCTTGAAACTAACCCTAGACTTCTGCCTCTTTTCATTGTTTGACTTAGAACAAACATTGGGCCTAGAATGGCTTTGATATATTTGTGGAGTGCGAGGGTGACTCTGAGGTGTTGGTGTGCGCTATTATGAGTAAGAAGGAAGTTAAACATATGGTTGTGCACTATATATCAGATATGGAGGTGGAAAAATGGAGTATAATGGATTTTGGGAGTGATTATATAGAACTTGGGCTTAAGAATAAGGGTAACGATGACGTGGTCTTCTTGGACGTGCTCGTTGTCCAACTATAATAGCAGCTGCATCTTCCTCATTCTTTTTCCCTCCAATTTCCTTTAATTGATTGCAATATCATCCCAACTATTTCACAAAATCCTCATGTCCACCATGCTCCTTAAATTTTGGTATCTCAAGGCTTGGAGGAAGGTTAACTCTTGAAGACATACCCCAGTTTTTATATGAAACATCTTCTTTATTCGTCAGTCCTAGGAAAATTTTCATAGCATTTTCTGCACTCTTCATTTTTTCAACCATTTTCTCTGGCTTTCTGGCATGTTGGGTTTCTTGTTAAGAAATTTTAATGGTCCAGTTAACTTAAAAGTAGGCTCAGGAGTATTGCAATGACAATCAAGAGTATTGAACATGGGTCCACTAGCAGCATGGGGAAGCACAACCGTTGGGTGAATGGCCAATATGGAAGCCTCAGTAGAGAATTGAACAACAAAATCACAGACGATATATGGTGTTGTGAATGTAGCAGACTTATACTAAGGAGCAGCTTGAGAAAGTGTGGTGCAAGTATTGGGATGCAATTGATGTGGAGTAAATTCCGAGGCATGTTGTGGTGCATATACAACAATGGGAAATTAACTTTGCAATTTTGGTGGAAAACTCAAGGTATTTGTAGGATCAATGGTTGGAAATGGAGAGAAAGGCAACCCATTGACCCAAGCTCTATGCATTTCCATTATTTATCGCCTTAGTCTCCTAATCTCTTGGTTTAAACTCTCATTTTCTTGTTGGACACAACTAACCCTTTCTTGGATTTGATGTGATGTTGAGGATCAGCTACAATGCCACAAACCAACCACCTTAAGCTAACTGAACAAGAGATAACAAACGTATTAGAGTTCAACACTTCCTTAAAATCTTTTTTTTAAAAAGATCACCGAATCCAAGAAGGGCGCCTACGTATCTCACTCTCGAGAGAGGAGAATCAGGTGTGTGTTGTTCGTAAAGTTTCAGCACAACATGGCCGATCAAATTCTCTTTCTTTTCCTTCCTTTTTTTTAAACTTTAAGAAGAAAAGAAATTAACAAATTATCAAAAATCTTTCTAAATTTCTCAGATTTAAACTCCCTATACAAAATGAAACCTATGATTACCTAAGAAAAATCATTTTGCGTTTTCGATTTTGAATTTAATATGAAAATGAAACTTGAAACTATTAAAGGAAAATCTTTTAGTAATTTTCTTTTACAGATGTATATGAAACACCTACTCTAAATTAAGAGAAGAAAATATTTTGAATTTTGTAAATAAGATCAATGAACCCACAAAGGGCTGCCTACGTATCTCACTCCCTAGAGAGGAGAATCAGGTGTGCGTAGTTCGTTTAGATTGGACAAATAAAGATTAAACAACCGACTAAACTCTAACCTAAGGGACACGACCACAAACAGACGATAAAAACATTAATAAAATCTCTTTTTTTGAGTTTTCACTTTGACACTTAACATAAAATGGCACCAACAACTAGGAAAGATAAATATTTTTTGCCATTTTTGTTATACGAAAATTAGAAAACTTCTACCGTTTTTGAATTTTCTTTTATAAAAAGCTCCTATGAAAGAAAAATATTTTTGAAAATTTTGAAATATGGATGCTTACTAGAAAAACAAAAGAAAAATATTTTTGATGTTTTTGAGAAAATGAGTACAAAAAGTAAAAAAATTATTTTGAATTTTTGGATTGTGAAAAATAAAACCCATAAAGAACTCTAAAACTACTAAACTCCTTTTTAATGACTCACTTTTCTTTTTTTTTCTGACATTTTCTTGTCCGTACACTTTTCCTTAATTCTAGCACATGTTTTTTCCCAAATCAGTCTGTTAAATGACCCTGTTACCCTCGAAGATGCAACAATTAGCACGTAGGAATGCTTTAGGAGTGAGTTTCCTAGAAAGGACCAAATGAGTCCCGCTAGGTCTTAATATGATGCAGATAAGCATAACCTAAAGGCTGACGTAGGCTGGGGTCCACTAATAAGGCTATTCGGGAGAATGTATGGTTGATAGTGGTTGCGAGATCTTTCCATCTACTCCATACGTCCGATGGCCCCCCCTCCTAAAATAAGGGTGACTCAACTAGAGTTCGTGTACACGACATATACTTTGAGATTTGTTGCAAAATAAATAACTCGGTTTATGCAAATGATGACAGAGATAAAGTGATAACACATAAGAGAAATGATACAAATGATAACACAAACAATGTGTCTATACACCTATAGTGGCACACTAAGCTGATACAACTCAAAATAAAGCTCAAATTTTGAAAATCTCTAGCAGAGTCGCCAGAGATGTCATATCCTTTTTTTACCCAAAAGATTTCATTTTTAAATTTGAAAGAGTTTTTATTATTAAAGTGACAAAAATAAAAATTTGTTTTGAAAATATTTTTTTTACATTTAAGCACAGAGCTGACACTTGTCATAAAACTAGTGTGCTAAGTCACCTTTGAAAATTCTTTTTCAAAATAATTTTTGACTCTTTAAACTGATTTGCGAACAGAGATTTTGGTTAAGAAATTCTGTTGACTGGGGGGAAGGTGTTCGGCACCTCTCAACCCCGTGGTTCGACCATGGTCGCTTCATGAAGTATATCGTCTAGTACAACACTATGGAATATATAAACCAACAAAACACATAAATAAGAAAACAAACAACCAAAACAATCAAAAATCCAAAAATAGTGTCCGGTTCAATTTATTACAAATCAAAAATAAAAATGCTGAAATAGAAACCTAAACTATTCTAATTTCCCTAGCTATGGTTTACCTGGTGCCTCGGGCCTTGATCATGAGCCTCCTTTGCATACATGATGCTTCGGCGCATTCCTTGGTGAATAAGTACAATATGTCTCGGGGCATTTCCCCGCAAATGAATATAATTTTAGTTCTATATGATAAAATAAAAATCATTCAACAAACATCTAAATATTCAACAATCCACAATTCCTAATTTTGGCCTACCCAACCTAACGTTTGCCTACTTATTTTGATTTATCACAATTCTATCACATTCAACATCATCAATAAATCAAAATTAGACTAAATTCACTTTATCAAGATTAATCCTCCCCGAATTTCTTTTTTAACACACAAATGTTCACATAAAAATAGTTATCCACCCATATTAACATCAAACTTATACCATGATCAACTATTCAATCACCAAACATCCACAAAAAGCATTCAAATATGATAATCAAATCCAAATCATAACATCAATCCAATGAATTATGATAAAAATGAAGAGCAAGAGTTAAAGAGTTGGACCTTTTGAATATTTTTGAGTAATTTACGATGGGAATAAAGAGTTATTCTGGAAACCCTGACAAATACCAAAATCTCGACTCCCAAATCAATTATGAACCAGCTTAGACGCGATAGACCCAAAATCCAACCCAAACAGAAATCTACGAAACCAAATCAAGTTGCCACAAATAAAATCATGAAAATAAAAGACCTGTGTGATGATTTCCAATGAGACCTTATCGGAATCAGCTCAAACGACTAGTTTTGGATTATATGGTGGCTGGAATGCATTTCCCGATGGAATTTTGCCTAAATATTCAAGAAAGCAAAGATATTTTGGGGATTTTGGGATTGGGTAGTTAGTTCAATGAGCTGGAGCCGATTTTAGTGAAAATTTTGCCAGAAAAACTTAAAAACCAGCTAGATTTTCATTGGTTTTGTTGTTTTCTTGCCAATTTTCTCTTTCAATCCTTATATCTCTTTTCCCCTCTGCTTCTATCACTTTTCTCCAACTCTCCCTTATTTGTTAGTTTTTTTTGCTCATTCTCTCTCAAAACTCCCTCCATTTTCGATTGTATATGTATATGAGTGTATTTCTCTTGTGTTAGTGGATTTTTTTTCTTATGAAGATGTGAGAATGTGTGTGTATATCCTCCCTATATGAGAGTGATGATATATGTGTATAAGGGGAGGAGAAAACATGAAAGGGGCAGGGGTAGAGGAGTACGTGGGTTGAGGGGTCGGGGGTTGTTAGGATAAGGTGTGAGGTGGATGGGGTATTATTTTTGTTATGCATTTGTTATTGAGAGTTGGTTATTTTTGTTATTTTATGGAAAATTATTAAAATGAGGTGGGGTAAATGGGTGTATGGTATGGTGGGGTAGTTATGTATTTGTTATTGAGAGTTTGTTGTTTTTGTTATTTTGTGGAAAATTATTAAATGAGGTGGGGTGTATGGTAAGGTGGGGTAAATGGGTGTATGGTAAGGTGGGGTAAATGGGTAGATTCGGCTTTTGGGAGGGACAAAATTATGTGTCTACATTTTCTATCTGGAGACAATTTTGATTTGATAGGCTATGCTGATGGTGATTATGCTAGATACTTGGTGGATAGATAAAACACCTTAGGAATGGCTCATTTTCTTAGTTCTTCCCTACTTTCCTAGGGTTCTAAGTAGCAGAATTCAGTTATTTTATATACTGCTGAAGCTGAGTATATGGCTACAACTTCATGTTTTGCTCAATGGTTATGGATCAAACAACAACTAAAGTATTTTAGGATAGTCTCAGATACTATCCCTCTAATGTGTAACAACACAAGTACTCTCAACATGGCTAAGAATCCAGGTGCTGCATAAGAGGACAAAGCATATAGATGTAAGGCATCATTTTTTTAGAGATAATGTTAAAAAAGGAGTTATATGCATGAAGTTTTGCAAGACCGAGGATAAGATAACATACATCTTTACAAAATCTCTACACAAGAAGCAATTTGTGAAGAACAGGTTAAAGTTGGGGCTGATCAAAATGAACTGACCTACTCAATGATTCAGTTTTTCTCCACAAAATTGGCTATGATCAGGAGACAAGTATCCTTAATAAAGTATGTGCTTGTTAGTCTAACTCAGTACCATACCTTTGCAGGTATACATTCATGGGAATAACTTTGGAAGAGAATAGTTGAGACAAACACAAATTTAAGGATTCACTCAAGAAAGAGAGGGATCTGGTCCCATCTCTCAAGTTAGTATCGTGAATGTGCATTTTTTTGTCATTTTGTCAGAAAAAGCCGCGTCCTCTCTATCTATGTTAGAAAATTTTTCTATCCTAAAAAAAGATAAGTCACAAAAATTGAAATTAATCTTATCTCATTCTTTTAAAAAATCCATCCTTGGGCTTATTAATTCCCTTAAATTTTGTAGTACCTAAACTCTCTTTTGTCAAAAGAAAAACCTAGTCTCAAATAGCCCTCTTGTGACAAGGATTTCCAAATGGCTGTTAATTCCTCATTCTCATGCTCCACAAAGGACTCTGAACTTAGTATAGTTAAAAAACCTCTCTAAACCTTACTCAATACACCAAGTTTGCTTCATCCTTTATATCCCTATCAGAACAAACTTTGACTGATCTACTCTTAACAAATGTATATCTAGATGAACCTCTAATGAATGAAATCACTAAGAAAATGAAACCTTCATCTGAACCTATTTCTACAGTAAAGGATAGTAACAAGGTTGATCTCCCACTTGAAGTCATCCCTACAGAAAAACACTTTGTCTCTCCCACCCTTTCAAAGCCAAACTTCTTCTTCACTCAACTCGTTATTGGAGATTCATCCTCGAAACATCGTAACCCTTCTGGTAGTATAATAATGGATGATGCTTGAGTTGCTAAAAATCCCATTTTCTATCAAATAACCTAAGAAAGCGCTGTTTGGTCCTAAAAAACAAGATGTCAACAAGGTAACAAAAATTTTTGGAGAAAAGTTAAGAAGTTCTACTGAGAAGCAGCAGACTTCTGAAGTACCTGGTCTTAAGAAGAGGAAAATGACTGAAGGAGAACCTATCACTGTTTTTAAAAGAGGAAAACTAGAGAAAGAAGAAAAGCATGTGTCTTAAGAAGTGCAAAATAGGTCTTTGAGTAATCAAAAGGTGCTAATTGGGAGGATATTTAACTCAAGTATATTTAAAAAAACTGACATGATGGAATTAGTTGAGCTTGTTAAACATCAAAGATGGCTTCATCTTATGAAGGACCTATTCCCACTATCTTTGATGAGGTAGTCAGGGAATTCTACTCCACATTGGACTTTTCTAAAGATATACAGAAGATGATTGATGTAGTTCAAGGGAAAATTTTTAACCTTGATGTTGTACTACTTGGAGAATTCTAAATATTCCCATCAGTGGTGTGAAAACTATCTTAAAACAACAGCCCTCAACAGAGTTTATGGCAGATGCATCAAAGGTAAAAGTAAAATCTGTAGCTGCAGTAAAAAGGAGATCACTTAAAAGTGAGTTACAATTAGTCTTTGATTTAGTTAACAAAGTGGTTCTACCTAGATCACAAAAGAAGAACATTGCTCCAGCAACTGACTTATATGTGATGAAGTGTCTCAATAGTTTTGAGTTGATCAGTTTGTTTACACTAATAATGGAGCACATACATAAAGTTGTTCATGGGAAGAATAGAAGACATTGCATGCCTTATGGATATTTGTTGAATAGAGTATTTGATCATTTTGGATTTGTCTGTGAAAATAGAACTCCTAGAACTATGTTACAACTGTTTGGTCTGAAAAGTCTAATAAAAACTGAGTGTGTTGATAAGAAATCAAGAAACATTTCTCAAGAGGAGCTCAGCAAAGAAATAGAGAAATTAAAGCTCAACACAGCTGCTAAGGATATAGAGATTAGCAAATTGCAAATGATAATTCAGTATCTTTCTAATGAGGACCCAAGTGTTCTGCACTAAGGAAGAGAATTTCAACTCTAACTGATGAGGTTCTTAGCTTGAATGCAAATATAAAGTAGCTAACCAAGGAATTGTTGCACTATCATGCTACTTAAAATAATAAGATGGCTCAACTTCTCCAGACCCTCTTCCCAAGTCCTTCACCTATTTAATCTTTCTTGATTCTTGTGGCTTTTTCTATGGAACATTTAAATTACACTAAAATGATACTTAACTTTTACATATGAATGAATCTTTGTTCGTGCGTTTCATCTATCTCTTCTTTACTTTGAAGATTGGTCTTCATGTTAGTGTTGCCCCAGAGGCCATAAGTTAACTGACTTGTACTTATTTTACTCTTAGTTTACTGTTCTTACTTTCGAATGATGCTAAAAAGAGGAATACTAAATTCATGATGGCAGGGACTAGGTACCTGGTGTAGGTATTGAAGTGCAGGGATGAAGTGTTGAAATATAGGTATAGTGATAGGGGAAAGGATGTTGGTAAAACATGTTGGTGCATAGTGATATAAGGGAAACATGGTCCATAGTGAAAGGGGAACATTCATCGACAGTAGTGGTGATAACTCTGATTGAATGACATGAATAAAGTTTGATGCTCTAAAATCTGTGGTTGGTTTGCCATCATCAAAAAGGGGGAAAATGCGATATCTTATTTTAATGATGATTAGCTGACAACAAGGGACCAGGTCCCTGGGTCTTCATGAGTTTAGTACTGTTGTCACATTTCTGCATAGTTTTGTTTGTTAGTGTAACAAACTGTGTAGGTGATCTGTGAATCAGTCAAGACACCTGTCCTAATCGAAATTCTACCCTAATCATTATCTAGATATAAATAGAAAAGAATGCTTATAAATTCACAATTTTTGCAATTTGATTATTCAAAGAGGAAAATGGTGAAAACTCAAATATGTCTCAAGTTCCAAGATTCTTTGTGATGAGAGAGTGATTTTTCTTGAGTCAAGTCTTGGTCTGCAATTGAATTACTCATCTTATAAGAGTAATGCTTTTATTGTGTCTGTAGTGTGCTTAGGTAGAGTTACCTGAGTTGATATTAGTTAGAGTTAGTCCATACTGAGAGGAGATCTTGGCAGAGTTGTCAAGGAGAATTTGTAATAGAGTTATTACAAATTAGTGGAACTTACAACTAAGATCCAATGGAATTTGTAATCATGAGTTTGATTATAGTGGATTGTTGAGTGCTTGTGAGGACAAGCCCTATTTTTTGCTCCCTTGAGCAAGGATATTTCCATGTTAAACCATTGTGTTCTTTATATTCCTGCAAAAGTTTTATTTCCTTACTACTTTATTTCCTATGTCTGAATCTGAGGGACCTAGTCCTTTATAAGGTAGTGTACCCCCCACAATTCATCAGGGAGCATTACATCCTCATATTATATTCATTCTGGAACAAATGGTACCACCGTGGCAATACTTGAGAAACACTGGCAACACCTTTTTATGACAGAAAAAGTGATATCTTATAAAACCCTTCCCAAGGGATGTGCCAAGAAGAAGATATGGATATGGATATATGGATTGTATATGGGTTGAGGAACCCCCATGGGTTCCACGTTGGGAGGCTTGCCTCCATAGATATATACGTGGATTATGCAATGATCCTGGAGATTGTGTGATGATCTCGTGCATCATCATCTTATACATTGCACTTACTTTATTGTGATTATGTTGTGCTTATATTGCCATATTGACTTTTCAGGTATCTATTTGTTCTATATTCTTAACTTGTAAATGTCTAGTTATTCTATCTTTCTTCATTTGTACTAGATGATCTTGATTATACATGCTTCTCTTTTGTTCTACTTGTATGTGATATTGTGTATATTTGTATCCCTATCTGGTGTGTTGTTGTATTATATATGGATATTATAGATCTATTAGTGCAAACGGTGTGGGCTACCGTTGTGGGATATTTTCTAATTGCAAGTGACATATCCTTAGTGTGTATTTGTATGCTTTATTTTCTACTTTTCTCGATCATCCTATGATACCTACTAAGAACAAGTGCACCGTACTCATTTCTACTTTACCCTTCTGGTGCAGATTCAGGTTTGGGTGCACCTTACGCTTCTTGACTCAGGCGATTATTGGAGTTTTCAAGGTAGTGAGTAACTTTCAGGCGTTCGAATGGGTCCTACTATATTTTTCTAACAGACCATGTCTTTATTGTTTTTTAGAGATAGGTTTTTCATGTTTTGAGTTACCATATGTATCCTCTTTTGGATTCGAGTTATATTAGTAGCTCTTACACTATTGATACCTTATTTTGGGATTATATGATTTTGGATATGTTCTTTCCGCATTATTATAATTACTAGTATGGTTTAGATTCGTTCTAGGAGTCTTATCTTAGGCATTTCTGTCTTTTTTCCTTTGTGTATCAGTTGGGGTGATAGGCTTGCTTGTCAAGGTTTTCCATGACAAGTGCCATCATGACTTCTATATTTTTGGGTCGTGATGACTTAATATAAATATTATACGTAACAACTTTAAAAATTAATAATCTTCAACATATATAAATGGTACTGATGTTAGATTTGAGGATTAAAGAAACAATAACAAAGAGTAGGAGAATAATAAACATAATTCATGTTCTTATAATAAAATTTGACACGGAAAACAACAAATTAAAAAAATAGAAAATATCTTACAAAGAAAACATAATTCATCTTTACATAATTTTCTTCTACCTTATTTAGCAACTTGGTGATTATATTTAGTCATTTGGTTATCTTCTTCAACCGATTTTAGAAAAAGCTTGTTTCCGTGACTCAAGGTAGTTCTTCTCTAAAGTATTACTTGATTTTTTAAACTGCTCTTTACCTTCAAAGAAAGATTTTAAAAAAATTAATCTAATGTATATCAAAAGTTATTATCAATTACCTGAAGGATGAAGCAAATTGTAAGAACAAAAGGGAGAAAATGAAGGAAAAGTGTCTTTTAAGTTTTGAATGAAGGATTGGTGACATTTACCAACTTAAAGGGTCAAATATCATTAGAAAACTTGATTAAGTTAATTGTGGATTTGATTAATAGTTTAAAACTTTCTAATCTTTTCAAAAATACAAATCAACCCAACCCACACCCCTATTCAATCCAAATCAACAAGTCTCTTTTCTCTCTCCTCTCTCTCGATAGCTTCTCTCAACTCTCTCCTAACCAACAGTTTTGCAAATTTATTCTTTCAATCCTCGATGACTTCAACCTTCAACGACAAATAGTTAGGCTTCGAGTTCCCCTCTTCAATCCAAATTAATCAATCTCTCTCCTCTCTCTCTCGATAGTTTTTCTCAACTCTCTCTCAACCAATAGTTCTGCAAATTTCTCCTTTCAATCCTCGACGACTTCAGCATTCGACGATAAATATTTGGGCTTCGAGTTCCTTTTCAACTTCAACCTTCAATCGATGTGATAACTTTGCTCTCTGGCCACAACAGCTTAGAATTCTTCAACCTTCAATCGACTTGAAAGCCTTGCTCTCCGTCCACAACAGCTTCAAAATCATCATTGTTCCTTTTAGTTTTGAAGAAAATGAGGAACTTAAGACAACTTCTCTTATAGTATTGGTTAACAATTTCAATATTTGTTGCTTTAATTTGAAATACGGTCTGAATAAAACCCTAATTTTTGGTATTTCTTCTTTTCTCTTTTCGAAGTGAATCATGATTTTTTGTTATTTGTTGCATTCTTTTGATGTTTTATTTTTGTTGTTTGTGTTTATACAAACAAAACAATGATTTGGGTTGATTTGTTCTGTTCTTGTTCTTGGTAAAAATGGTGATATTGTTGTTTTTCTTTTAAACAAAATCATGCTACTGCTTTTTATTTTCTCCAACACATTATCTATCTGATCCAACATATTAACCATCTAATGCAACAAATTTGTCATATGATGCAACAGATCAACCATCTAATGCACCAGAGAAACCATTAGATTAAAATTCTGATGCAATAAATTAATCATCTGATGCAATAGATTTAGCATATGATGCAACAGTTTAACTATTTGATGCAACAGATTAACCATATGTTACAACAAATTAAGCATCGAATAAAAAATCTGATGTAACTGATTAAACATCTGATGCAACAGAAAAACCATCAGATTAATGATTTGATGCAACAAATGAACCTCCTATTGGATAAAATCCTATTAACTCTTCCAACAGGACATGTCCAAGATATGATTTTTCCAACTGATCATTCATCTGCCGTGATAAATGACCTTATATTGGAAGAAATCTAAATAATATTAACCGTTGATAACTTTTCCAAAAGATCACTCATGTGTTGCAATAGATGTGTGACCTATTGCACAGACCATTCATCTTTCTCAACAAATGAGTGATATATTTTGTATTTTCATAATAGATTACTCAACCGTTGCTGCAGGTTAGTTAACTGTTCTGACAGATCACTCATATGTTACAACAGATGTATGATCTATTGCACAGACTATTCATCTTTCTCAACAGATGAGTGATATATTTTGTATTATCATAATAGATTACTCAACCATTACTATAGGCTATTTAACTTTTCCAACAAATCACTCATATGTTGCAACAGATGATATTACAATAGATGTGTGATATGCTACACAGACCATTTATTTTTTTAATAGATGAGTGACATATTTTGTATTGTTGGATTAGTTTACTTATCTATTGCAACAAGTTATTTAACTGTTTCAATAGATCACTCATATGTTGCAACAATGTGTGATCTATTGCACAGACCATTCATCTATCTTAAAAGATGAGTGAAATGTTTTGTATTATTGCAACAAATTACTCATTAACTGCAACAGGTTTGTTATATGCTACAACAGATATACTACCTGGTGCAACAGATAAGTGATCTATTGGAAGTGTTATTTTACTATTTTGCTTGTTAGATTTAGTGTTATCTATTTTTAATGATGCATTAATCAACTATAATATATTTTTTATGTTCCTGTTAATTTTAGATAATATGGCTCCCAAAAGAATAGAAACCAAAAAACGTCTATGTAAAGGAACAGGTGAAGCCGCTAGGCTACATCCACCACTCTATGAGATTGCTTTACAAGCGTTATATTAATCAGGAGCAGAATATAATGAACACGGGGAGGAGGAGTGTTTCAAAAGAGATGATCCAAATGCTAATAGCCCTTTCACCGAAGAGTTGGTCAAAACCTTCAGCATTGATCACTACCCTGTGAAAATATAGTGCGATGGTGCCACAAATTTAACAGGTGATTTCGAGAACAAAAATTGGATGTTTAATTCAGGGATAGATGCTTTGGAAAATATCTTGATTTATCGGAGGACAACAATGCTCATTTTCAAATGAAAATGGTATATGAACTTATCAAGCGTATGTTTATGTATAAAAACACAGATAAGATGGATGGGGTATGGATAAATTACTGTGGAAAGTCTGTTTGTTTTGGTTGGAAGGAGTTTTCTATAGTTACTGGACTAAAATGTTATCCTCCTTCTCAAGTTATACCTATTCTAACCCAAAAAATGCCCCGCACACCCAATAAAGGCAAAGGCAAGTAGTGTGATCATGATGACCTGGTGTCCATTGTTGGTCCAACCTTCAAAAATAAAAATTTGATAAAAGCATTGAAAGTTAAAGGACTTTCAAAGAAGCACAAGCAGTCATTGTGCTTGGTTTAGTTTGTACATAATAT
Organism: Capsicum annuum; assembly: GCF_002878395.1. Classification (NCBI taxonomy): domain Eukaryota; kingdom Viridiplantae; phylum Streptophyta; class Magnoliopsida; order Solanales; family Solanaceae; genus Capsicum; species Capsicum annuum. The sequence goes on along the minus strand of NC_061111.1, from coordinate 156,891,347 downwards.
TCTTTGGGCGAGAGACGTTAACAACAACATAACCGTTGGTTTAATAAAGCTCTCCGAGGATCTTGAGGCATTAACAACTATCCTTGGGGTTATGAAAGCTTCAAAATAACTTTCAAATATTTGTTGACTTCGTTAGCGCCAAACACAGTCAACTTATATGGCTATCCATGGTCTTTCATGGTAAATGGTTCTTTCTTTTATGATGATATCATTTATTTTTTTTTACTCAATAATGGTTTTGATTTATTGACGTTATTTTATATGCTTGAGCGTTTGAAGCCATTCCTTATTTGAGACAACAAGTGAACTACCAGGATGAAGTTTTCTGTCCAAGAATCTTGAGATGGTTGTCGGCCAAAATTGATAAAAATGCAAAATTTCTTAATCTCTTCAACCCACCGAAGGATGCAGTAAGTATAATTATAATTAAGTTTTTTATTTTAATTAATAATTTTGTTTGAATAATCTAATCATCATTCTAATATATGTAATGATTTATGTTATATTGTGCATCCTTCGATAGTTCCGACCAATGAGAGTTGAAGACGCCATTTTTTCTTACATTACGGTCTGTGCAAACTTTATCGGATCCTATGGTCATCGACAAAATAAAAATAGGATTGTTTAGAGCAATAGCCATTACAAAAAAAATAATTTTGGAGGGTGGGCTTGTTATTGTTGATGGTCTTAGTGGTGATGGAGATGTTGGTGGTGGTAGTGAGGCTGCTGTTGGTGCTAATAATGCTCCTCTTATAGTATTTAAAATGGAATAGTATGATCATACTGGTTATACAGATTTTTCCTCTCCCGACGAATTTTCTGCAGGCAAATGCCAAGACTACAGGGCAAAACATGTGTAGTGATTAATATTATTAATGCATTAACTGCTTTTGTAAAGGAATTGACATCTAAGAGGGGTGTCATTCCATCAAAGAGAATTTTATTTTCATCTACTCCATTAGAGATTAAGGCTAAGAGGAGAAGCAAAGTGATTCCCAAGGCATTATCAAGCATCCAAAAAAGTAAAATTGCAACTCTTTTGTCCGTATATTGCACTGAGCAATGTACATTGTCTAAAGGAGAGCAGCACGAGCTGAAGAAGGTGAATATATATGTGTTTCAACTAATAAAAAATAAATTTCTATTTTAACAGATGACACATCTGCTGAAAATCATCAAATGGATATGTACATCTGTTGCAACAGTTGACTAACTTGTTGCACCAAATAAAGTATCTGTTGCAACATATGTCTCATCTATTTTAGCAAATCAAACAGCTTTTCGTACCGCTTTTATTTGTACCAACAGATGACCTATCTGTTGTAATAGATGAGTCATATGTTACAACAGATGGTCCATTCATTGGAAATTATCATACAGGTCTTCCTCATGTAGAAACTTATCCCAACAGTTGATTCATTATTGCAACAAAAATATAATCTGTTTGGGATAATTTAAAACAGGAAGAACACCTGTTTGATTTGCTAGAACAAATGAGTTGTCCTTTTTAATTTTGTTGTATCTCCATGATTAGCATTGACTAATTCTGGATTTTCAGGTGCATGTAGAAGCTACTGTTGAAAAAAATTGACAATATACTACTCTGCGGTTTTTATGGAAATACGGAGAACAAAAAATGCAGAAACCGTATGTTAACGACAATAAAGATCCACGATGAGCAAAGTCGAGTTCCATAGCACCGAATGAAGAAACACTTGAACTTGTCCATATTAAGTAGATCTTGATAGCTTGAGTCTGTTAAAGTAATAACCTCATACCTCCTTAGGAATCCTTGGCATCAATACTTACATTGTTGTATTTGTTGAGATCTGTACCTATAACAATTTTTTTTACATTTTATTTATTCGTTGATTTATTTCAGCTAAGTTCTTAAGGCTTCGATTTATTTTATTTTATCTATGAATTTTATTTTTTTCTTAGATTTGAACTTATTAATTAAAATGGAATACTAGATTCAAATATTGCAACTAATAATGTATCTGTTGCAACAGATGTCACATCTGTTGGAAAATATGGAACAAATTTAGACATATGTTGCAACAGGTAGGTAATCTGTTTGAATTTATCTAACAGGTCTTTCCACTGCTGCAACAGATAGACTTAGATAGAAACGCCAACATAATTTAACAGATGACCAACCTACTACAACAGATAAACTATATGTCAGAACAGGTAGAATATTTGTTACAACGGATGGAGAATCTGTTGCATTATAAAAATTCAACTTTTATTGGACATAAAAAATTGTCATTACATGTAAAAAAGTGAAAGTGAATTGAAATAAAAAAGGCAAAACCCATCGACAGTGTTCAGTTCAAACACCTAAAATAAAATAGGCATCAAGTAAACAGTGTTCATTTTAAACACGTAAAATAAAATAAGTATGGATGAATTATTATGGCATGCCTGTTTGTTTGGGTTAGAAGGAGTTTTCTATAGTTACTAGAATAAAATGTTATCCTCCTTCTCAAGTTATATCTATTCTAACCCAAAAAAGCATCCCGCACACCCAAAAAGGGCAAAGGCAAGTCGTGTGATCGTGATGACCTGGTGTCCATTGTTAGTCCAAGCTTCAAAAATAAAAATTTGATAGAAGTGTTGAATGTAAATGACTTTAAAAGAACCACAAGCATTCATTGTGCTTGGTTTGGTTTGTACACAATATTCTTTGGGCAAGAGATGTTAACAACAACATAAGCGTTGGTTTAATAAAGTTCTCCGAGGATCTTGAGGTGTTTAACAACTATCCTTGGGGTTATGAAAGCTTCAAAATGACTGTCAAATATTTGTTGACTCCATTAGCGCTAAAGACAGTCAACTTATTTGGCTTTCCATGGGCTTTCATAGTAAATGTTTATTTCTTTTATTATGATATCATTTATTTTTTTTACTCCATAATGGTCTTGATTTATTGATGTTATTTTATAGGCCTGGGAGTTTGAAGTCATTCCTTATTTGAGACAACAAGTGAACTACTAGGAAGAAGTTTTCTGTCTAAGAATCTTGAGATGGTTGTCAGTTAAAACTGATAAAAATGTAAACTTTCTTGATCTCTTCAACCCCCCGAAGGATGTAGTAAGTATAATTCTAATTAATTTTTTATTTTAATTAATGATTTTTTTGAATGATCTAATCATCATTGTAGTATATGTAATGATTTATGTAAAAATGTGCATCCGTCGCTAGTTCCAACCAATCGAGATTTGAAGATGCTATTTTTTCTTACTTTACAGTCTGTGCAAACTTTATCAGATCCTAAGGTCATCGGCAGAATAAAAATAGAATTATTTGGAGCAACAACCATAACAAGAAAAATAATTTTAGAGGGTGGGCTTGTTGTTGTTGATAGTGTTAGTGGTGATGGAGCTGTTGGTAGTGGTAGTGGTGTTACTGTTGGTGCTAATGATGCTCCTCTTACAGTATTTAAAACAAACCATTATGAGTATGATCATACTGGTTATACAGATTTTACCTCTCCCAGTAAATGTTCTGCATGCAAATGTCAAGACTGCAGGGTGAAACATGATGTAGTGATTAATGCTATTAATGCATTAACTGCTTCTGTAAAGGAATTAACATCTAATAGGGGTGTCATTCCATCAAAGAGGATTATATTTCCATCCACTCCATTACAGATTAAGGCTAAGAGGAGAAGGAAAGTTATTTCCAAGGCATTATCAAGCATTCGAAAAGCAAAATTACAACTCCTTTGTCCTTGTGTTGCACTGATTCATGTACAATGTCCAAAGCAGAGCAACACAAGCTAAAAGAGATGAATATATATGTCTTCCAACAAAAAACAGACATATTTTTGTTTCAACAGATGACACATCTGCTAAAATCATTAAACAGATATATACATCTGTTCTGTTGCAATAGTTGACTAACTTGTTGCACCAGACAAAGTATCTGTTGTGACATATGTCTCGTCTATTTTAGAAAATCAATTCGTACCACTTTTATTTATATCAACAGATGACCTATCTGCTAAAATAGATGAGTCATATGTTGCAACAGATGGTTCATCTATTAGAAATTATCATATAGGTCTTCCTCATATAGAAATTTATCCCAACAGTTGATTCATTGTTGTAACAAAAATATAATCTATTTGGGATATTTTAAAATAAGAGGAAGACCACTTTGATTTGCTAGAATAGATGAGTTATCCTTTTTTATTTTATTGTATCTCCATGATTAGCATTGACCAATTCTAGCTTTCCAGGTGCATGTAGAAGCTACTGCTGAACAACATTGATAATATGCTAGTCTACTCTTTTTATGGAAATACAGAGAACAAAAAATGCAGAAATCGTATGTAAGCGACAATAAACATCCACGATGAGCAAAATTGAATTCCATAGCACCGGATGAAGAACAACTTGAACTTGTCCATATTGAGTATATATTTATAGCTTGAGTCTATTAAAGTAATAAACTCACCCTTCCTTAGGAATCATTGGCATCAATACTTAAATTGTTGATGGATTTGTTGAGATTTGTACCTATAATAATTTTTTTACATTTCATTTATTCGTTGATTTATTTCAGCTAAGTTCTTAAGGCTTCAATTTATTTTATTTAATCTATGAATTTTATTTTTTACTTAGATTTGGACTTATTAATTGAAATGGAATACTAGATTCAAATATTACAACTGATAATGTATCTGTTGCAACAGACGGCACATCTGTTGGAAAATATCGAACAAAATTAGACATATGCTGCAATAGGTAGGTAATCTATTGGAATTTATCAAACAGGTCTTTCCACTACTGCAATAGATAGATTTGGATAGAAACACCAAAATAATGCAACAGATGACCAACCTATTGAAATAAATAAACTATATGTCAGAAAAGGTGGAATATTTGTTACAACAGTACAGAATCTGTTGCATTATAAAAATTCAACTTTCATTGGACATAAAAATTTGCCACTAAATAGAAAAAAGTGAAAGTGAATTGAAATAAAAAAGGCGGAACCCATCGATAGTGTTCAGTTCAAACACCTAAGATAAAATAGGAATCAAGTAGAAAGTGTTCATTTTAAACACGTAAATAATAGAGGCATCAAATGTGTCAGGTTGGCACTTTTTTCTAACTTGGTGTCTGATTTGGCCCCTAACGGACATTTTTTTCCCCAATGTCCGATATATTCATCTTCTTCCTAAAATTTAACCCTAAATTCCCAAATCTTCTTTTTCGTCGTCATCCTTTTTTTATCTATCCAAATTCTTCAAATTATTTGCATTTGGTTTTTCTTTTTTTCATTTTTTCCAACTGAGCTTGACAATGTCGAGCGCATCTTCCACTATTTTTTGTGATAACAATTTCCGATATTATAAGTTCGGTCATGAAGCTCTATTGAAGACTTTTCAGACTCAACAAAATCCAGGTCATAGATTTTTACTTGTAAGATTTCAAAGGTAATATTTTTTTTATTTAATTAGTTGATTAATTATTGACTTGTAATTATTTTGTAATTGTTTTCTTGTTTTTATAGAAATTGGGTGGATGCGATTACTTTGATTGGTATGAAGAACGACACCCTTCACAAGAAAATTGTGTAATATGGGGTTTGTTGAACAAAGTCAAGGATTCTGAAGAGAAACAAAATCGAGCAAGAAGATACAATATTATTGTCATTATTGCTACTGGTTTGGTACTGTTGGGCACATGAATATTCAAGCCTAATTGTTGAATTTTCATGGTGGTGTATTTTCTACTGGTTTGGCGTTCTCGAACACATGGATATTCAAGCGTAATTATTACAAAATATCAAATAGATTTAGGTATATGTTATAAAATTTAGGTCATCTGTTGGAAATTATCAAACAGGTCTTTCCACTGTTGCAACAGATTAGACTTAGATTAGATAGAAATAACATCAGCATAATGCAACAGATGACCAACCTATTTCAACAGTTAAACTATCTGCCAGAACAGATAGAATATATTTTATAACAGATTGACAATATATTGCATTGAAAAAACCTCAACTTTCATCAGAAAAAAATTATTGTCACTACATGTACATGTATGTAATTTAAAGTAAAGTGAAGTGTGACTTGAAATAAAAAATTATTATTTCACAGGCTCTTCTATATACACAGAATCCAAGCATTCAGTTAGTACCCTATAAGCCCAGATATCTTGTGGGTTTGCCACAGCGTTGTCGCTCAGAAAGGTCGTTGGCTCGGCCATTTCTATGCTGGTCAATAAATATTCGATGTGTACAAGAGCGTGCGACCCGCACGCGTAACCGGTATCATTTTTTGGAAGGGTCATGCCTTTGTTTCGACATTCAAAATCCCATGGTTTCTTCATTAATATTTCCTTTGGTAAATGATTCATCAGTTTACTCTCCCTCAACAAGATGGGCAATAGCTCCATCAGTGGCTGGACGAGGAAAAAAAGATCGACCTCATAGATGGCAGGTTTGTTGCAGTCATAAACTTTGATCTTTCCCTCCTCGAGAGTATCTCAACAGCCCAATAATGTGTGACGTCCAGGCTAATGAGTAAAATAATCCTTTTTTCCTTGGTCTAGCTCTTGCCGTGTGGATTTGGCATCTACCCTCTAACATATTTTATCACTTTTTCTTCATACCATTCCAATGTAGAAACTAAGAAATTGTAATACCCCGGGAAATTTTTCGTTGAAATTTTATGCGTAAACGTGTTGGGTTCTATCTTCTAGAATAAATTATAAATTTTTCATGTGAAATGTCTTAGATTATGACCCACCATTGCATAGAGTATCGAATAATATTTACAAGGATATGTGGATCATCCAAAATGGACACCCGAGCGACGAGTTATGAACATTTTGATCGAATCGTGAATAGTAGTGAACAGTAAAGTGAGCAGGAAAAAGTACTGAGGCCTGACGTATTTTTTCTCCAACTTTAAATGATCATAACTCCTTGTACATAATGATCTGGCTGATCTACTATATATCAATGGAAAGATCTGCGAGTCCTCTTTCCAATGAAATTGGTTTTATCCAATTTGTCTATCGAAGCAAAAAGTTATGGTCGATCTACTTCAGCCTATCAAAAGTGAATTTTTGGGTCAACTTCAAACAATCATAACTCCTCGTACACAATGATCTGGGTGAGATACTATATATCAACAGAAAGATATGAGATTTCTCTTTCTAATGAAATTGGTTTCATCCAATTTGAATATCGAAGTAAAACGTTATGATTGATCTACTTCAGACTATCAAAACAATCCACCAAAGGACAAATTCAATAATTTTTTGATTTTTAGGGGTGTTTTGGTCATCCCCCCTCACCCAAAATCCATCCAAACCCTATATTAAAGCCTATTAGAAGCATTATATGTTATATTTCATCAAACTCCCTCAAAAATAAAACCCTAAGCTCCTACATCCAACTTCAAGAACCTCCAAAGTTCACCATTAATTCTGCAAATTTATTCAAGATTCCAAGTTCCTAGTTCAAGAACTCCAAGGACCATCATTCAAAGGCACGATTAACATCTCAAAAACAATTATCGATCTAAAGTTCATCATTCAAGGTATATGGGGTTTTTCAACTAGAACTCTCTTTCGTTCTTGTGCCCAAAAGTAATTTTCTTTACAAAGGCATGATTTTTATGAATTTGAAGCATGAACCCATGTCTTATGATGATTATTATGAAATCTTGATGTTTATGATTTTGAAAGATGAATTTACATGTGTGGTGATATAAAGCATGAATCTTGAATGATATTTATCATGATTTTGATATTTGGGTCGTGAATCCCCATTGAAAATTATGTTTTTTAGAAAGTGTGTGTTATATGCACGTTGATGTTGAATATTTGAGATATTTTGAATGATTTGACCTTTTAGTCTTAATGGAGTTGTTTTGAACTCGAGTGTGATAGAAATCCACAACGTGGTTGATTTTGATAGATGGGAAGCATGATGGCTCCTGATGTATATTTATATATTACTGATATTATTTTTTTGTGGATTGTCTTTGAAATGATCTGACTAAGTCTGGGAGAAATCTTTAGCACCGAGTGGGAGGTATAAAGCGACCTTACTTCCCTAGAACTATGTGCCCCCATAGGAGTGAGCCTGAGGCTGATTTATATAGTGATCACTAATTTGTGTGGATTTGATATCGATAGTCCTACTTTGATAGCAAGGATAGGATGACTCTCCCCAACTTGGGTTGTAGTTGGACTCTATGTAGCTCACATGGTTTATGTCGGTTATAGGATCTCCTAGTGTGTGTGTGTTTCCTTGTGTCTATGGTGAATGGTGAAGTGATTTGAAAGTGG
>NC_061111.1:156811893-156880026 GCF_002878395.1 Capsicum annuum | reverse complement strand
TCTTTCATACATCCTGCATATTTCTTATAAATATTTATGATGATGATGTTTATACAACTGTATACACCCCCATATACTCGGTTCCTTTCCATGGTACTGACCCATATCTTCGGATGTGGGCTGTATTTTCTTAGAATGTAGGTTCAGGTGCTCAGTTCCAGGTTCGACAGTGATTCTTCGGGCATGCTGTTCTACATCCTCTGTTGTGATGAGTTCTCATGTTTCGAGGACGTGATGTCTGATGTTGGTTTCACGAAATTATTTACATTTGATAACTGAGTATGAGTCAGTTGGGGCATGTATCAATGGCTCGCTGGTTTTATTGATTTTCTTAGAGGCTTGTCAGACTAGTATAGATGTTGGGAGTTGACTAATAAGTCGTATTTTTATATCTTTCTGAAATTCTTTTTTTCTTGGATGATGATTACTCTGTTGATATTTGAGGGTTATTTATGGAAACCCCATTATTTTTGTTGAACTGAATGAAAATGGATCAGAGGGTTAGCTTGGGCTACTCATAGCCTCAAGCACCGTGTGACGCTCTGGGACCCATTTTCTGGGGCGTTACAGAAATCAAATCCTGCACAATAGCTTAACACAATATTATTATTTGATCATACTTATCCTTGAACTTTTTGCAAAAGTTGAGGTCCATTATCCTATCGATAGTGTCGCAAGCTTTCGGGTACGTTAATTGCCTTTTCCTCATGAGGCAGTGAATTTTGTCAATATGCTATGATATAAGAAGTTAATTTTTAAATACGTTAGTAATTGTAAAGATGGTCCATCTGTAGTATAGGGTTCTCTGAATCAATAATCCAACACAACTTATGCAACAGATGGATAATAAGTTGCAAAAAAACCACTACCAGTTGCACCAGAATACCCAGCTGTTGCAACGGATTTCACATTTATTGCGTAGCTTTTTCTTCATAGGGTAGATTAGAAGGCTAGGTTAGGAAAAGTAAACTTGCCTTGTTCTCGTACCGCATACGCATTTGTCATAATCTGGAAGTCTTTGGAGGGGGGGGAGGAGGCCCGGGGTGAGCTGGTGCACCTGGCTTAGCAGTCTTGCCCTATCGCAGATCCCTCTTCTCGTTGGCTCCAAGTTCTGCATATATGTCCACCTTTTTGAATGGCCCCTGAACTTCAACATCTTTTGGAGAGAGAACAGTTGATATTTTTTTTATTTTCGACCGGAGAGTACGTCGGTTATTGCTTTTTTCTTCCTCCTAACCAACACTGAAGGAGTGTATGGCTCCCTCACCTTCTTGGATGGTATGACACCCCTCTTGGATTTTAATTCCTTGACAGCTTTAGAGATAGCCTCTACTTTTTCAAAGAGTTTATCCTGGTTATCCGTGCACTCTTCGCATTAGTAACGAGAACACGAGGGTGAAGAGGGGTGGGGGTGTTTTAAAATATATTTATTTTTTCTTCAGCATCAATATGCTCATCATCATGAGTGGTAGCAGTAGCAACATGCCTGCCACCAACACCAACAACTCCACCAGAAGAAGCACCCGGATCTGCATTAGTAGGTTGGTCATGCAGGGCCTCAACATTAGGCTATTTCTCTATCCAATTTCTTCTTTATTAACTCCACCGTAGGGTCTACTAAAGTATAAACATGACCTAGAGTAATGTAAAAAGTCATCAACGACTCCTTCTCAATAGGCACGATCTATGGATGCACAACCTAGAAAAAAAAGACAGATACATTTAAATCATATAATATAATAATTTTTACAGTTGGGTTACATTTTAACAGTATCAACTTCTGCAATGGATTAACAATATGTTGCATCAGATTACCCATCTGTTGCTTAGTAGATGGTTAAAATCCGTTTGAGTCGGGTTCAGAGAACTAGAGCAACATATGGATAATCTGATGCAAAATATTAATTATTTGTCACAATAGATTACCAATCTGTTGCATCAGTTGCACAAGATGGGTAATCTGTTGGGTTACATGTTATACAACAGATGATCTATTTGTGTATTAACAATATTACATCAGATTACACATCTGTTGTATAATTTGCAGTAGATGGTTAATCTGTTAGGGGTCAGGTTTAGAGAACTAAAGCAACAGATGGGTAATCTGATGCAAGATATCAATCGCCTGTCGCAACAGATTATTCATCTGTTGCATCGGTAGGTAGAGGACGGGTATTCTGTCATAACAGATGTCCCATATGGTGCATCAGATATAACATCTGTTGCACCAGATATATCATTTGTTCAATATCTTTTATTAAATAAAATTATTTTACTTGAAGAAGACGTACTGCATCATTCGGAGGGTTAAAGAGATCAATCTCCTTAATTTTAATGTTGCTCTTTACAGCCAACCACTTAAACATCCTTGGATGAGAAAACTTATCCGGGTAATCCATTACATACTTCCGGAGGGGAGGAATGACTTCAAATGTCCAAGCCTAAAATATGTAAATAGGAAGCAAGCAAAAAAAAGTCATAATAACTATATTCAATATAAATTAATGGATTAGTTAAAATAGTGATTAATTTTACCATGAAAGCCTAAGGAAAGCCGTATAATGTGGTCTTCCCTGAGGATAGCTTTGTTAAAAAATATTGGACAGTTAAGTAAAAGTTGTCATAGCCCCAAGGATAATTGTTGAATTTATCAAAATCCTCAGCACGCGCCAACAAAACATCTTCTATGACCTTGTTGACGTCTCTTGCCAATATAACCGAATGGGCAAACCAAACTAAGCACAATTGCTCCATGTACTGCTTTGGTATGGTTTTATCTATGAGATCTGTCAACAAATCCAATGCTTTGTAGCCACGTTGAGCAATGTCAAACAACCCATCTATTTTTTTTAGTGTTTTCTTGCCTTGGATCTTTTGCGGGGTGTTCCCTTGGAGATAGATGGTTCTTCTGGATGATGGCATCTCAAGCCTGTCACTATGGCAAACTTTTGTAGGCTAAAACAAATCGGCATTCCACAGTAGTTGATTTAGATTTCATCCATCATATTGCCCCCCTCCTTTGAAGTTACATCTTCCCCTACGTACTTGATCCTGCGCTTGAGATGACCATATACCATCCTCATATGAAAATGGGCAGGGGACTCAGGCAGCTCAAGAAAGTGTCCAAAGCAGCTCTTCTTAAAAAGTCCGTCTATATTTTTATCCTTCATAATTTTCCTAAAATAAATAAATTTACTCCCCAGCTGACATTTAAGTACAATTTCACTAGTTAGTTCTTCTTCTACTTTTTGGTCATTTATCAGCATTGCAACTTGAAACTTGTCAATACTAAATTTTTTGATAGGATTAGGCTTGGATATCAGTATTAATTCACGCCCCATTGGTGATCCATTATCATCATGTTGATGATCTTCCTTTTTCTCTTTCTCGCTCTCTAATTCCTCCTCTTTCTCACTTTTATTTTCTTCATCACCATCTACAGAGCCTTGTCCACTGCCCTCAACGTTGTTTTCATATCTCTCCTCAGCTTCACTTTTCCCTGACTAAGATTGTTCAGGAAACTCCTCTGAATTCCTATGTACTGTAGCTTTTTTTGGATGGTCAGACATTGATCCACTTTTACTTTCTTTTCTTTTGGGAGACATGTTTTACCTATAAATAATAGAAAAAAAAAATATATTACAATTGATGTATGCATAAATTTTAAAAAATATATTACAAACACCACCAATAACTATACACTAACAACCACCACCACCACAATCACCACCAACTAATGCCACAAATACCACGAATATCGACAACCACCATAAACACCACTAACCAAAGCCACCACAAACGCCACCAACCATATGCCACCAATAGCCACCACCAGTGCCATCACGGCAACGACGACGACAACAACAACCACCACCACCACAAACACCATCCAACAATACCACGACAGTCAATGGAACACTATGATAGAAACTAGGGTTTTCTCGAGTTCTTCCTATGATTTTACCATCAAAACTCAAAATTGTAAACCCATTATCAAAGATGATACAACTAAAGGTTTTATTTTTCATCATTAACTTAAAAGCCCTCATTTTTTAGAAAAAAATAACAAATATAGAACTCTTCTTGAACTCTCTGTTACCTACGAAGACAGAGAAAACGACTGATACAAGTAAGAATAAAGTCAAAAAATAATACCTATGTGGTTGGAAATGAGAATAAAATCAATCTAATGTGAAGGGTAGAGAAATTTATTGAGTAGTTGTTGTCTATACTGTATAATTGAGTGAGGAAGAGAAAAGAGCGAGAACTCAAGATTTGAAATGATGAAATATTTTCCTCGCAAATGGATGATTTGTATGGGTTGATCTGTATTTTGGAAAAGAATGATAAGTTTTGAAAATGTTAATTTGGTCTGAATTGATCTTAATTTTTTTTTATAATTATAAAAGATATGCGTAATTTTTAACCCTCTCATCATGCAATTGCCAAAAGACTCAATTGAAGTTGTAGTTGACCCTATGAACTCACCCCTGGTCCTAGATTAATCAATTTAGGTATATGAACTCAATTGAAATTATATGAAAAAAATGTTCAATCTATTGAATCAGATACGCATCTTTGTAAATTATCAAATAGATTAAGGAATTTATTGCGACAGATTATCCATCTATTGTAAATTATCAAATGGATTGTCACATGTCGCAACAGATTTCCCATCTGTTATAAATTATCAAATAGGCACTGCCATCTATTGTAGTTGACCCTATAATAACTCACCCCTAGTCCTATATTAATCAATTAAGGTATTAGTTTAACATATAAGATAGTAAGAATCGGTTCACCTCAGAGTGATCGATCGACGACTCTGGTCGGAGGAACACAATACCGTCTCATTATGCAATTTTCAAAAGACTCAATTGAATTTATAGTTGACCCTATGAGAACTCACCCCTGGTCTTAGATTAATCAATTAAGGTATTAGTCAAATATATGAGGTAATAAGAATCGATTCAGCTGAGAGTGCTCGATCGACGACTCTGGTCGGGAATAACTTTCTCCTCATGCAATTTTTGAAAGACTCAATTGAAGTTATAGTTTACCCTATGATAACTAACACTTGGTCCTAGAATAATCAATTAAAATATTAGTCTAACATGTGAAATCAATTGAAATTGTATAAAAACAAATATTCAACCTGTTGCAACAGATTAACCATCTATTGTAATTTAGCAATCAGATTATGTTATCTGTTGTGATAGATTATCTACCTGTTGTAAATTATCAAATAGATTGAGTCATATGTCACACCAGATTACCCATCTATTGTAAATTATTAAATAGGCACTGTTATCTGTTGTAGTTGACACTATGAGAACTCACCCCTAGTCCTAGATTAATCAGTTAAGGTATTAGTTAAACATATAAGGTAGTAAGAATTGGCTCAGCTCAGAGTGATCGATCGATGACTCTGGTCGGGGAAATGCAATACCTTCTCATCATGCAATTTTTGAAAGACTCAATTAAAGTTGTAGTTGACCCTAAGAGAACTCACCCCTGGTCCTAGATTAATTAATTAAGGTATTAGTCTAATATATGAGGTAATAAGAATCAGTTCAGCTCAGAGTGATCAATCGATGACTCTGGTTGGGAGAAACGCATTACCGTCTCATCATGTAATTTTTGAAAGACTCAATTGAAGTTGTAGTAGAACCTATGAGAACTAACCCCTGGTCCTGTATTAATCAATTAAGGCATTAGTCTAACATGTGAAATCAATTGAAATTGTATAAAAATAAATGTTCAACCTGTTGCAACAGATTAACTATCTGTTGTAAGTTATCGATCAGATTAAGTCATTTGTTGCAACAGATTACTTATCAGTTATAAATAATCAAACATATTATGTCATCTATTGTGAAAGATTACCCAGCTATTGTAAATTATCAAATTGATTAAGTCATATGTCGCAACAGATTACCCATCTATTTTAAATTATCAAATATGTGTTGCCATCATTATAGTTGACACTATGAGAACTCACTCCTAGTCCTAGATTAATAAATTAAGGTATTAGTTGAACATATGATGTAGTAAGAATAGATTCAGTTCAGAGTGATCGATCGATGACTCTGGTCGGGAGAAACGCAATACCATCTCATATGTAATTGCCAAAAAACTCAATTGAAGTTGTAGTTGACCCTATGAGAACTCAACCCTGGTCCTAGATTAATTAATTAAGGTATTATTCTAACATATGTGATAATAAGAATCGGTTCAACTTAAAGTGATCAATCGACCACTCTAGTTGGGAGGAACGCAATACCATATCATTATACAATTTCCAAAAGACTCAATTAAAGTTGCAGTTGACCCTATGAGAACTAACACCTGCTCCTAGATTCATCAATTAAGTTATTAGTATAACATGTGAAATCAATTGAAATTGTATAAAAATAAATGTTTAACCTGTTGCAACAGATTAACCATCTATTATAAGTTATCAATCAGATTAAGTCATTTGTTGCAATAGATTACTCATATGTTGTAAATAATCAAATAGATTATGTCATCCATTGCGACAGATTACCCATCTATTGTAAATTATCAAATGGATTGAATTATATGTCGCAACAAATTACCCATATGTTGTAAATTATCAAATAAGCGTTGCCATCTGTTTTAGTTGACATTATGAGATCTCATCCCTAGTCCTAGATTAATCAATTAAGGTATTAGTTGAACATATGAGGAAGTAAGAATCGGTTGAGTTCAGAGTGATTGATCGATGACTCTGGTCGGGAGGAACGCAATATCATGTCATATGCAATTGCCAAAAGACTTAATTGAAGTTGTATTTGACCCTATGAGAACTCACCCCTAGTCCTAGATTAATCAATTAAGGTATTAGTCGAACATATGAGGTAAAAAGAATCAGTTCATCTTAGAGTAATTGATCGACGACTCTGATCGGGAGGAATGCAATACCGTTTCATCATTCAATTGACAAAAGACTCAATTAAAGTTGTAGTTGACCCTATGAGAACTCACCTCTGATCCTAGATTTATCAATTAAGGTATATGTCTAACATGTGAAATTAATTGAAATTGTATAAACATAAATGTTTAACCTATTGCAATAAATTCACCTTCTGTTGTAATTTATCAATTAGATTAAGTCATTGTTGTAATAGATTACTCATCTGTTGTAAATAATCAAACAAATTATGTCATATGTTCTGATAGATTGCCCATTTGTTGTAAATTAACAAATAAATTGTGTTACATATCACAACAGATTACCCATCTGTTGTAAATTATCAAATAGGAATTGTCATCTGTTGTAGTTGACACTATGAGAACTCACCCTTAGTCCTAGATTAATCTATTAAGGGATGATTTAAACATATGAGGTAATAAAAATTTGTTCAGTTCAAAGTGATCGATCGATGACTCTAGGCGGGAGAAATGCAATACCGTCTCATATGTAATTGCCAAAAGACTCAATTGAAGTTGTAGTTGACCCTATGATAACTTACCCCTGGTCCTAGATTAATAAATTAAGGCATTATTCTAACATATGAGGTAATAAGAATTAGTTCAACTCAGAGTGATCGATCGACGACTCTGGTCGGGAGGAACGCAATACCATCTCATATTTAATTGCTAAAAGACTCAATTAAAGTTGTAGTTGACCCTATGAGAACTCCCCCTTGGTCGTATTTATAAATTAAGGTATTATTCTAACATGTGAAATCAATTAAAATTGTATAAAAACAAATACTCAACCTGTTATAGTAGATTAACCATTTGTTGTAAGTTATCTATCAGGTTAAGTCATTTGTTATAATAGATTACTCATCTGTTGTAAATAATCAAATAAATTATGTCATTTGTTATGACAGATTACCCATCAGTTGTAAATTATCAAATGGGTGCTGCCATCTATTATAGTTGACACTATGAGAACTCACCCCTAGTCCTAGATTAATCAATTAAGGTATTAGCTGAACATATGAAGTTGTAAGAATTAGTTCAGCTCAGAGTGATCAATCGACGACTCTGGTCGGGAGGAACGCAATACCGTCTCATCATGCAATTGCCAAAAGACTCAATTAAAGTTGTAGCTGACCCTATGAGAACTCACCCCTAGTCCTAGATTAATCAATTAAGGTATTAGTCAAATATGTAAAATCAATTAAAATTGTATTAAAATAAACATTCAACCTATTGCAACAGATGTATTTTTTGTTGTATTTAATCAAACAGATTAAGTCATCTGTTGCAACATTTTATGCATTTGTTATAAATTATCAAACTGGTGCTACATCTGTTATGAAGGATGACAGAGCTTTGGAAATTTTCAAATAGAAATTGTTATCTATTGCATTTAAATATTTTAAGACCTTTTTTTTAAAGCAATTTAGGTATTTCCTATCCGAGAAAAAATTAAAATACTAAGGCGGTAAAAAGTATTACTTGGATAGCTCAATAATCTCCTGAGTGAGTAGTCTTATCTGGTTTTTTCAATGTCATCGTTTCCTCGTGATCCTCAAAATTCAAAAGTTGTTAATGAATATTTAAAACTCATATCTAGATGAATACTCTCTCCTTCAGACATAAAGTAAAGTAAGACTCAACTCATCTATCACTCTTCTTTATTCTCAATTCACTTTCTTTCCTTTTTTCCTTTTTTTTCTCTCTTCTTTCGGATGAGGATCCTTTTAGATCTCAACCAATCAATATCTTTTCCCAACTGAACTGGATGTTTTGATCCCTTTACTTTTTTCACATTACAGGTATGGTTCACTATTGCTCTTTCCATCTCGTCTTCTCCTTTGTATGTCATTTAAATTTTATATTTACATCTTTTATTATTAATGATTTACCTATTACCAGTTTTTTATTTATTGAGAAAATTGAAGGAAAGATAACTTTAAAGTCTTTAATGAACGAAGCATTGTTTTTATATCTGTTGCAAAATGCCTCATCGGTTGAACAGATAGGTAATTGTTGCATCAGATTGGTCATCTGTTGATTCACTCAATTTTGTGTTACCCTTTTGTACAGACGGAGAAACTATTTGATGAAATCAAACTATTAGCAAGACTGGTTTGATTTATTCCAATAGATGATCCATCTATTGCAACATGTCATCCATCTGTTGCAACAGATACTTCATTGGTTGACCAGATGGGTAATTTGTTGCATCAGATTGGTCATTTGTTGATTCGCTCAATTTTGTGTTACCCTTTTGTAATGTTCTTTTTATTCTTCTCTTGTTTGAAATCAAATGTATTCTCTTGTTTGTAGATAAAAGGAAGTGAAACTGGATCCATTTTTGCCTGACCAGCATTAAAGGCTAGAGTAGAGATTGGTTCGAAGGAATAAGCTGCTTGCAGATAGAACCACTTTATATGTGGGAGGTATGTCACACTGGTCAACCCATCGTGAAAACACACATCCAGTACAATGATTTTGTGAATATTTGTTCTTTACCTATTAGACATTAATTCTTCAAAAAGATATGACATTTTACAATTAAGATTGTTAGGTTCGAATTGGTAAGGCTGAGGGACCAAGTAGGTGGTATCGATACCCTGTTATAATTTAATGACCATTTATGCTCATATTTTTGTGTCAAGTTTGGGAAGGGTTCAAGTTTTTGGCGATAGTGTAAATATCTAATAGTGATTGGACCGGGCTTAATGGATCAATGGACTTCTTGAAAGGTGTCCGAAGCCTTGCACTATAGCAAATAATGATGGAACAAATAGAAATTCCCCTGGTCCAAATTTATATGGATGGGTTACTGGAGGAGACTATTATACAGCAGTAGGTGCTTGGGAGAATACCTGTGCGGGAAGGGGGAGGTTGAGACAGCCATATATCATCTCAGACCTTGTTTAGGAGAAAACACAGGGTAGGAAGGAAAGTGTAGTGAAATTGGCTGATGATATTAACATGAAAAATGAAAAAACTGGATGAGTTGTGAATGTGAAAGTGTATCCAAAAATTAAAATCCATCAGTCATTAAAGAAAATAAGAATGGTTAAGAGGACTTGAACTGGTTACTTTGCTAGAGACTGCAACTAGCGAGCGTGGCCTCGATGAAGACCCACAAAATACAGGACTAGAACTCTAAAGAAGCAGCTTCGCAAGCACGAAAGGTGGCAAGATTGTCGGTCAGAATTGAAACCTAAACCAACTACTCCTGAATTAAAAATATGGGATCAAGCAAAGGTGGCAATTTCTCAAGTTAAATTTACATCCCATGCCTCCTGTTTATCAAAGGCAATGGAAACAACAAGGCATTATACCTGCAAAACTTCAGACCTTTTTTATTTCTACTGCCATTGACCTAATTATAGCCACAAACAGAAGGCATGGCATGCAAGTTAGACTTCAGAAATTGATGCCTTGGCTTCCCTTACTTTTAATTTAGGATTTGTTAGTTCAGGTTTTAATTCTGACCGACAGCCATATCAATTTCCTATGCATGCAAAACTTCTTCCTTAGAGTTATGGTCCTGCACTTTGTGAGTCTTTATTGAGGCTACGCTCGGTAGTTGCATTCTCGAGCAAAGTGTCCATCTCCAGTCATGTTGACCATTCTTCTTTTTTTTTCAACGATTGATGTATTTTTATATTTGGATACACTTCCACATTTGAAGCTCATCTAGTTTTTCCATTTCTCATGTCAATTTTATTGGCCAGATTTGCTTAAATTTCCTTACTTGCTTCCCTGTGTTTCCTCTTAAACAAGGTCTGAGATGATATATGGCCTTCTCCACCTCCTCCTTCCCACACAGGTATTCTCCCAAGCACCTTCTGCTATATAAAATCTCCTCCAGCAATCCATCTATATAAATTTGGACCAGGGAAATTTCTATTAGTTCCATCATTATTTGCTGCAGTACGAGGCTTTGGAGGCCTTTCAAAAAGTCCATTACGCAATTAAAACTGGTCTAATCACTATTGGATATTTACACTGCCGCCAAAAACTTGAACCTTTCCCCAAATGTGACACAAAAACATGAGCATAGAATGCCATTAAATTGTAACAGGGTATTGACACCACCGTCTTGGAACCCTTCGACCTTATCAATTCGTACCTATCATTCTAGATTGTACAATGTAGGATCTTGTTTGAAGGATTAGTGTCTAATTGATAAAAAACTTCATTCACAAAATCATTACATTTTATGTGTGTCTATCGCAGTAGCCTGATTAATAATACATTACTCCCACGCATGAAAGTGGATCCATTGCATGCATCTTATTCTTTCTACCCCATCAAGATAGTGTTGTTTATTCGTCTGCACTCATGAGATGATTATTAAAAAAAAGGTGTGAAGAGTCATTAATTTTTTATCTTAACATATTTAAAATAGCTGATGAATTAAAATCTCCATCTGTTGCAACTGATGAATCAACTCTATGAAGAAATCTAAATATCTCCTCCAACATATGGTCCATCTATCACAACATATAATCCATATGTCGCTACATATTGTAAATCTATTACGATAGACCAGACATTATTTATTCATCTGCACGCATATGATGACTATTAAAAAAGAGGTGAAGAGTCATGACTTTTTATCTAACATATTCAAAATAACTGATGAACCGAATTCTCCATTTGGTTCAACTGATGGATCAGCTGTTAGAAGAAATCAAAATATCTCCTCCAACATATGGTCCATCTATCTCAATAGATAATCTATATGTTGCAATAGATGGTAAATCTATTGCGATAGACCAGACAGTGTTTATTTATCTACACTAATGTGATGACAATTAAAAAAGAGATAGTGGTGGTGACTTTTTATCTAACACATTCAAAATAGCTGATGAATCGAATTCTCCATCTATTGCAACTGATGAATCAGTTATTAGAAGAAATCCAAACATCTCCAAAATATGGTCCATCTGTCGCAACAGTTAATACATATGTTGCAATAGATGTCTTAGCTATTGCACATACAGATAATCTATTACAACAGCTCAATAATACCAGCTGTTATCAAGTCTCAAAATCATTTTAAAAAAGTGAGAAGGATTAATGTAAAAGAAAAAGTTGCGACTTTTCACAGAAAATAAAATGCCACCAGTTTGAATATAATTAATACAATGGAGCTTAACAGACGTGCCTTTTGTCCTTACACATCCAGATTTAATTCTCTATAAATAGGTTCCTCTTTAATCTTTATTCTGCTAAACTTTATTTATTTCTTGCATTTTTTCTTTACGTGTAACATCTTCAACCACTTCTCTTCAAAGAGAATATTCCTTATCATTGAGGTAAGTTTTTTTTATGTAAATCTAACGGTTTGTAGTATATGTTATATTACATTTGGACTCTTTTCTTTTCATTTGTCAATTCATGCGTATTCTAGATATGGTTGATCCTGTTTGGGACATTGCTATTCTGCGCGACACAATGCGGGAATGTCAGAGGTAGGTTAATGACCTATAGAGGGAGTTTGTCGCCGTGAGAGTGACGATGTTCAGCGAGATGTAGAGGCTAATGAGGGCCCTTCTGCTGTGAGTTGATGGGCCGACTGTCATTAATGATGATGATGATGATAATAATAATAATTAGAATTTATTTTTTCTTTTAGCTTATGCATTTTAATTTTTCTATATCGGATCTATACCTAATGTATTTTATCTTTCGTTTAATGAAAAAATTATTTTTAGTCGACTTTGGCTTTTTAATTCTTATTCAATTTTCATTCTGTCTACTTCTTTTTCTAAACAAACATGTTAACATGTCTATGGTTGGAGGTAAGGAGCAATTTTGAATCCAGTAGCAATAGCAATTTTTTCTTTTGAATTCTTTCAACAGATGGACTATATGTTGGAACAGATTAGTCATCGGTTGGGTTTCTGTCAATAGATTATCCATCTGTTGTGACAGATTTATCATCTGTTAGAAGAAAACATTTCATTTTTATGGAACTATGTTATGTTCTTCCAGCTAATGTCCATCTGTTACCACAGATGGGTAATCTGATGAAAATACTTGTGGTCTGCTGTATTGTTTAGTTTAGTTCATGTTTTGCCTCTTTTTATTGATGCACAACTTATTAAAAAGATATTTTATACATAATAAATGATAACATTACGTTCACAAGAATGATTTAAATATATAAAAGTACACCACAAACAACAACACAAGTTTTTGCAACTACAACGATCATGGTGGATTATGATCCGGGCATGTAATTCTTTTGTGGCCAGCGCGCTTACATACGGAGCGCTTGTTTCTTCTTGATGAAAATGATTCTCCTACTCCACGCCTCCTCTTATATGGATTTCTTTCCGGTTTGATAGTACTTGGGTCAATATATGGAGGAGGTATTAATCTCCCCATAAGCTCTGCAGGAACAACCAAAGATTCTTCGGGAGGCACCGGAGTAATATGCCCACTATATGTCATTTCATATTTTTTCACCGAATAATATTGAGAGGAGTTCTCATAAACTTCAGTTCCATAGTTTTGACTGTATTGATCTCGAAGCGCTGCCATAGCATGCGGACAGGTTATTTTATCCAAGTCAAAAACTCTGCACGTACAAGATTTTGTTTGAAGATCGACCGTGGCAACATCACCATGACTGGTGATACTGAATTTATAATCTGCTATTTTATGAGATAATAACCTATTCCTAAAACTGACGTTCATTGATATTATTTTTTTGATTTTGAGAACAAATCGGATTCTTTTTGGGCCCTTGAACTGCACACGCCTTTCGTTAAAAAATTGGTCATACTTCTTATTTATTACTTCAAACATAGCCTTGATGGAAAATTCTCTTTCATCACCAAACAATGAATTCACGGATTCTGCTATGTTTGAATCACTTAGTGCGACATCATAGTTACTAAACTTGTAACTCAAACAAGACACTAAATTCATAAGAATGTACCTATCTGCCGGACAGAATGTCCGGCTCCATCTCTTGAAACAAACACGTATGAGAAATTCTGGTACCTTAGGATTCAAATCCATTATTTGATTGAAATGGTCTTAAAACTCATCTCTACTGTATGCTTTAGCTGCTCTATTAAAAAGGTTCACGACCCTTTCGTTATGATAGATGGTCTGAATGTTATCTCCAAGATGCCTGATGCAACAACCAAAGTAAGCTGAAGTGAAGAAAATTGAACCCATCTTTGGAATACTTGGATGCCTATCCGAAACAAAACACAACTCTTTGGTATCTTCGATGCAGCTTTGCAGTTGTTCAAAAAACTCCATAAAAGGCATCACATTACTTGTCGACTATATAAAAAGCGACAGGAAAGATGTGATTCTCCACATCCTGCGTCACCGCCGCTAGCAGAACTCCATTATACCTATTTCTCAAGAAGGTATCGTCAACAATTTTGCCTTTTCTCAAATGTAAAAAATAAAAAATCTTGAATCCAAGCACCATAGGATACAAAAAAATACTTGAACCTTTCATTTTCATCACCATGCAATGTCGTCTTACTTTTAGGATTTGTCGACCAATTATGTAATGGTGGGCCTCCAGGACTGCATACCAATGCTCGTGTGTCCCCCTAACCAAGTCCTTGGCAATCCCCATGGCCAAATATATATCTTCTAATAACTGAACAGGACAGCCAATTTCGTAAGAAGTTGATTGGCCATAACCCTTGTTGAAGAGTCTTTGCCTTCGGGGAAACTACTCCTGAAATATTCATTGAGGACCTTTGCCGTGGTGTGAGAATTTTGGCCCGAGATGTGCTCCTAACCACATGTGTGATGCTTCTCATGTTTATGAATGATGAGTCTGTCAAAACTTGCATACTTCACCGCTCTCAACCACCACTTGCAGTTCGGATTAACACATTTAAAGCAAAAGACACTACTTAAATTAATCACCTTCTTTAATCTGAAATTTTTTTTCAAGCAACAAATAAGCAAAGTGGTAGATAGTTTATTCTTGTCCTTCAATGACATTCCAATAAAGAAGCCGGTACCGTCGTCTTGAATATTTCCAGACTATGTCGATTGAGAAGAACTACCCATCGAATTAGTCGCATCAACGGGCGCAGGTGTTTGATCATCATCTGGAATATTCATGTCTAGATCATCCAACCTATCATGAAAGATGCCTTCTTATTGTTCTACTACTACGTTCTGGTTCTCATTCTCTCTCGTCTTTTCAACCACGTAAACCATTCTGAGATAAATAAAGAAGTTGCCACCTAATTAGGTCTATGGTGAATTAGGACACCTATTATAAACTATGTGATTAAAATAAATAAAGACTTCATTTTTAAGGTCTGCAAAAACGTAAATTCTAGGTAAGGATTCTAAATTATCCTAAAGGGAAGGGATTAGGCACCCTAAAGGATCCGCTAACTACGATTAACCGACCAAACTTAGATTAGATAATGAAATCAAATATTAAATTAAGAAGGATATAAATAAGGTATTAAGAAATATATACATCTTATTAAGGCGTGCTAAGATTAGAAGAATTTAGAAAAATTTCATCCACTTGTCGAAAAATATCTAAAACGACTCATAAAAATATTTCAACCTTATTGTTGTCAAAAGAAAGTTATTTAAAATTAATTCCTTACAAAAGCTTTCAACTAATAATTAAAAAAAAATTATATTAAGAACTCATTTTTTAATTCTAAAAATGACATTTTTTGCTTTTTAAAATTAAACTTCATAAAAAATAAGTTAATTATCCTTCTGCTAAGTGAATAGATAAAACAAATTATTTAAATATCTTGTAGCTTTAGAAATTTATTATTTATTACGATACAAATAAATAAAATATATTTTGTTTTGCCATTAGGAAACCTTAGAAGGGACTTGTGAAGTTCCATCTTTTATTTGAAATTAATAAAAATAAAATTTGATTTACCATATCTAAAATTAGTAAGGCTGACTTTCCTAATACCTCAAAATTTATATTTAAGGGCTTTCCAAACTATTACCTAATAATAAACTAACTTGATTTTAAAGATAAGTTACTATTTCATATTAAAGAAGTATTAAGGAATTTTAACAAAACTTAACCATTATTCTAAAGGACATATTTTACCTACAAAATTTTAACTTTTAGGGACATTGAATTAATTACATAAGCCTAGTGATTATGCTAAATTTAAAACCTAAGAGACAAGAAGTGAATAATTGAGTTGCTATCACATTCAAAGATTCATATTCAAAGATTCACATTCAAATAAGACATACCAAATATAAAAAAAATAAAAATATGCGAGATATTAAATGAAAATAATAACAAGTGTCTAAAGAAGAATTAATCTGGAAGAGAGGGAAAGAGAGACTAGACTCGCTAGACGACAATGTATAATGCAATATTTTCGCTTCTCTGATTTGGACAGAGATAGGGTCAAGCCTTGAGACCCCAAATACGCTCCCGGGTGTACATGTAAAGAAAAGGATAAAAATTAGTAGCGATCAAATAGCAGGGTAATGTAAGGACGTGAAACAAAACAAAAAGATATATACTAAACAAACTATTTTTAAGTCAAATCCCAATGAAACATGAGAACTTAGGAATGTTAACAGTAGAGATGGTCAATTTTCAAACATAAATCTCAAACATTAAACAATTGAAAATGATTACTTTAGCTATTCTACTACTCTTAATTCCATTTGCCAAAGTTCTGAGCATAAGTGAAACAACCAGAAAAGCAAGAATGTGCAGAGGAAAGCTAAAAAAGAAAAAAAATTGGAACAAAAATGCTAAAGAAAATGTTAGTAAGCAAGCTGCGATTACTGAAAATGTCCCAAAGAAAGAGCTTCCCTTTTCTGGAAATCATTTTACAGGTCCTTGATGTGTCAGAATTATAAGTCTATTACAAAAAGCAATCTAGTTTAGACTTTTAGCAGGTCCATTAGGTAAATGTTTAGTGACAAGTTTAATTTTTTTTAACATAATTGGAGAGTTTCTAACAAATTATTTTCTTTACTAGTTACTCAAAAAATGAAAGAAGTTAGACAAGCAACGAAAATACATGAATGATTATATTCTATTCTAGCGAAAGAGAGCAGGCAGTAACTATTTTTATCACATATCTAACAACTATCCCAACGAGTTATATTAGACAACCCCATAGCTAGAATTCATCGGAATGCTAACTTTACGATCAATTTCAGCGATTTGATACTCATGCTCATGCCATAAAACACTTTGGACAACTGATAGTTTGAAACTCGCTCATACAACACATTAACAAGTAGTAGCTATGTATTATGAAGCAAAACAGAGAGACAAAAAAGCTCTACATTTAGGTGATTCAAAGACCAAAAAGTTGAGGAAAACGAGCTTCAAAAGTTCGTATAACTGATCACCAAAACAACCGCATATCCATTACAATCACGAATATAATCATAACTAAGTAATAAGGATAGAATTTCACAGTAAACAAATAAATTCATAAACTTGACACCTGAAAGAAATTTATGTACCAAACAAAATTTTCAGAATCAACAACAACGTAAAATTGGAAGGGATTCACATAAAAATCAACTCCCGGAACTTAATTATATTCCTTATCCGTGAAGGCAGTGAAAAGCAACAATAATGAGACTTAGAATGAAATCATATATTTAACACATCAAATCAAAATAAGATGAAGGATAATAAGATGAAAGTAAAATCGGAAGGACCAAATTCATATGTTTAAGCATAAAGCAACTATATGTCGAGACGAAGGACAATCAAGGCAACACATGTTCTTGGACTCAATTTTCCAAGAAACGGATAACAACATCAATTAGTTTAAAGCCAAAATAGGTCACGTATTCACAGAACAAGAACAAAATAGGCTGAAAAGAGAGATAGGAGGATCAATTTTACGTGATAGGTCAACACGTTCTACACTTTTGACCAAACATAAATGCTCCAAGCAATATTATTAACTTTACTCTATATATTATTAAACATTTAAAAATGAAATAGCCCCATGCAGTGACCAACTCGAGTGAATCAAAAAGTGAGAAAAAATAGCTTTTTACTTCACAATTTCATGCTCAAAACCATAGTTCACATCCTAGTTAATTAAATGGTATATAACTAGTTCATATTTGCATTAACAAACAACCGAAATAAAATAGACCACTCAAATATGCACTTCGGATTAAAGATATTCAAGCTAAGTCACCACCTAAAATATTTCATAACACATTACATGATGAAGAAAATCAGATAAACAAACACCATTTTTACCTCATGATTATGTTAATAATCAAGCCAACATTAATAGATAAAATCAAAAGATTAGTGAACCACTAAAAGCTGAACATAATATAATTAAACGGGATTGAATTACCTTGTATGGGACAGCGAACTATAGGCTTTTCGTCGGTGATCCAAGCTCAAAGTCAAACTTCAATTTTGGAAAAGAAATGAGAAAAACAAGAAGGAAACAGTAATGTGAACTGGATGATCTCTCTTTTTTCACTAGTTTTCACTCTTTTCTTTCAATTTTCGACCTTCAAAAAGCTGTCCCCCTCAGAGGGGTGGATGTTCGGCTATTTATATCCAAAAAAAATCAATTTGAATTTTAAATTTAACCCCTTTTCAGATTTGACACAGGCTGAAATGGGATGAGATAAAACATATCCCCTATAATCCGAATTTGATTGATGATTCTGCCATAAGATTGAATTTTGGGCAATAATAAGCCTGATGTTAATAATGAAGGCTTAAGATATCAGATGTGAAGAGATTTTGAAGATTGTATCTCAGCAGATTTGAGGAGATTTTGCAGGGATAAGATCTATCTTTGACTTGGACGACTTATATCGCTATTTGGTGGATTTTTGGGGTAAGGAATCTATTGTTTGTTGAAGTTGTTGCTATTTACGTTGATCTTGTAGAGGTTGTGGATAACAACTAGATAAAGGGAAAAAGATTAAAGGGTCTTGGGCCGGATTGCTCTATTGGGTAAAAACGATTGGTCTGATATGTTGGAGTTGAATTAGAATAAATGAAGATTTTAATTGTTGTTGATCCATCTGGATTAATCAAAATTGAGCCTGGGGTGATGGGTCTTGAAGTTGGGACATTTGGTTGTTTGGATTAGAATTTAACTGAAACAAAAGAAAGGCCCAAAACTGAATTAATTTAATTCAGCCCTAATCGATTTCACTTAGCTAATTTAACGATGCTTTAATTAATTTTCTCAAAAGTATACGCATATATATATACATATAATTGAATTAACAAAAACAGAGTGAATTTTGCAAAAGTATAATAATGTAGTAAGTATTATGTTAATACGCTAACATATATTTATTTTCTCATTTTAGAAAAATAGTGGAATGATGATTTAACATATATTTATTTATTTATTTTAATTAAATTTGTAAGATGTGATATTAATAATAAAAACATAATTTTCATACTGTTAACATCTAAACATATATATATATATATATAAATATTCAGAAATCTTAAGCATCGAAAAATTAATTTTATGAAAGGGAGAGTCAAAAATTGGATGTCAACAGCTTGTCCCTCTTAGACCAAAGAGGATGAAAAGAGTCTTTCAGCGAAGACGTTGACGAAAACCAATTTTGTCTCGACTAGTAAATTTGACAAATTTTGGAAATGTTATACCCCAAAGGGTGGAATGGCAAAGCTTGAATGGTACGATTTGTGATTATGAATTCGACCGAATCCTGGTTTCTGAGACGCCTACATATCTCGGATTTCATGAGAATCAGGTCGATGTAGTTTAAAAGTTATGTCATGCAAAAATTTTGAGAGAATCTCAAAATTTTGTCCCAATTTCAGCTTATGATGTTACTAGAATATGAGAATAGATTTGTGAAAGGGTTTAAACCTATGTGAAATTTTTTTTTTGAAAATTGAGTCGAGTCGAGCTTTGGATCATTGACGTTGCTAGGGATGCTTGACATTCCGCTAGCTTGCCCTAGTATGCTGCTTAGAGATAGTTCCATGTTTGTGCTAAGGTTCCTGCAAAACTTAAACTAGATAAAGCAATTAGTACATAAATAGTAAATTCATTTAGTGAATTGATAAAGATAACGCCTCGGGCGTTATTTTATGCCAATATGGTCTTGCAAAATTTGAAATAAAGCTTATGTAAAATGAAGTTTTAGGCTGATGATTCATGGGAATGATGCCTTTCGGCGATGAAAATAAGGCCTTAAATCAAGTAGATTATGAAGATGAGGCATTTTCAGCCAAATGAAGCAATGAATTTCTACAAAGAATTTGTTTGGTGCATCCATAAGCTTTGTGCGGTTATTGAAAAGCAATTGTGCAGTGCATTTGGGAGCAATTGTTCAGTGCTATAGAAGAAATGTATATTGTAAAAATAGCTTAAAGCGATTGTGCGGTGCTTTAGATGGAAAATGAAAGTCATGCGTAGTGCGAAATAACTTAAAGCGGTTGTGCAGTGCTGCAAAATAACTTAAAGTAATTATATAATGCATTTTCTCCCATGCAAAAACCATTAAATCCATATGCAATCCATTCTAAAAATGTATTAAAGCATTTGCGCAGTGCATGTGTGATGTATTTTAAAGTATTTGTGCAGTGCATATGCGGTGCATTTAGAGCGTATATGCAAAAATGAAGTTTTAGGCCGATGATTCATGAGAATGATGCCTTTTGGCGATGAAAATGAGGCCTTAAACCAAATAGATTATGAAGATGAGGCATTTTTCAGCCAAATAAAGCAATGAATTTCTACAAAGCATTTATTTGGTGAATCCATAAGCTTTGTGCGGTTATTAAAAATCAATTGTGTAGTGCATTTGGGAGAAATTGTGCAGTGCTCCAGAAAAAATATGTAGTGCAAAATTAGTTTAAAGCAATTGTGCGGTGATTAAGATGGAAAATGAAAGCCATGCTAGTGCGAAATAACTTAAAGCGGTTGTGCAATACTTTTTAGAAGAAAATGCAAGCTATGCATAGTGCAAAATAACTTAAAGCAATTGTGCAGTGCATTAAAAGGAAATGAAATCTAGGCATGGTGAAAAATTATGCAGTGCGTTTGTGCTTATGCAGAGCCATTAAAGTCATGTGCAATGCATTCTAAAATATATTAAAGCATTTTACAGTGTATATGTGGTGCATTTTAGACCATATATGCAAAAATGTGCTAAATCATTAACGTAGTGCATCTGTGGTGCATTTTAGAGTATAAATGTGAAGCAATTGAAATTCATATATTGTGCATTTCAAGCATTGGAAAAGTACTTGTGTAGTATTTTAAAGGACCTCTATGTAGACTAGCCAAAAATCATGTGCGGTGCGTTTGCAATCTATAGAAAATCTTCATAGTCCTTTAATCAACATTACAATAAAGGCGCAATTTACTTAAAGAAAATTCAAACCGTTCGAGGTGTAATCCTCTCAAAACCTGCAAATGTTATCAACCTTGAGCTTCTGCTATTCTTCAAAACATGCACTCAAAGAAAATTTGTAAGTTTGGGGGGTGGTTGATTTGTGTTGACATTGAAGGTTTGGCTCTTGAGACTTCGTGCTTCCAGCTTTGTTTGGACTCATAACCCCATCTATTCCAAATTTTGGCCAATAGATAATAGGAAAATATTTGATTGAAAAACTATTTAAAGTAAGATAAATAAGAGTAGCAAATAAAAATGTGCAAAACCATGGTGGTAAGAATAAATATTCTTCCAAATTTTTGAACTGTGACATATTGTGAACAAAGCGAATGTCCTTTTTCCAAAGTGAATGTCCCCTCTTTTCAACTACTTGATTGAACCCATACTTTTCCATATCTCTTTATGTCTTCTTAATCGTTTTCTGAAATTATGCCCTTGAAAACTGTCCCAGTTTTGACTTGATAGAAATGTTGGCATTCAAAGATGACGAGATCGAGCCTTGTGTAAGCTGCCCATGTATTTTATAAATGGTATCAGGAAGAACCTAGTTCATGAAATACTCTTAAAAAGATTAAAAACTAAGGGGTCGAACCCTCCGTGGGTTGCCTACATATCCCACAGGAATCGGGCCGAACGTAGTTCATTACATATGAAAATAGAAAGGGGGAAAATAATTTTTTTAATGTGACCGAGGCCGATGTATCCGCTTACGTATCCGCCAAGGAAGTCAGGTCAACCGTAGTTCGCATTACAAAAAAAGGGGATTTTTGGGAAATTTCTACTTAATAGACCAAACCCGACATGGGTTTCCTACGTATTCCCCCGAGGGAACTAGGTCATTCGGAGTATCATTACATAGAAAAGGGACATTACATAAGAAATAGATAAAGACTTCTAGACATAGTATCTCTTAACAACATCAGCATTTATGGCTTTCGGCCACACTTCGCCATCCATTTCTGCTAGGATCAGTGCTCCGCCGGTGATTACTCGGTGAACAATATAAGGCCCTTGCCAGTTGGGTGCAAATTTTCCTTTAGATTCATTCTGGTGCGGAAATATATGCTTCAACACCAATTGTCCCAGCTTAAATTATCTCAATCGCACCTTCTTGTTGAAGGCTCTGGCCATTCTATTCTGATAAAGTTGCCCATGATAAACTCCGTTCATCCTCTTTTCATCAATTAGCATCAATTGTTCATACCGATTTTGAATCCATTGGGCATCACTCAATTTAGCTTCCTGAATGATTCTCAAAGACGGTATCTCTACTTCTGCGGGTAACACTACTTCTGTTCCATAAACCAACAGATAGGGTGTTGCTCCAGTAGAGGTCCTAATAGTGGTGTGATAGACGAGAAGGGAAAATGGCAAATTCTCATGCCAGTGCTTGTAGTTATCAATCATTTTCCTTAATATCCACTTGATGTTTTTATTGGTGGCCTCAACTACTCCATTTATCTGAGGACGGTAAGGGGTGGAATTATGATGATTAATCTTAAACTTCTCGTATATCTCACGCATTAAGCCGCTATTGAGATTAGCTCCATTATCTGTTATAATTGATTTCGGAACTCCAAATCGACAAATAATGTTATTGCAAACAAAATCTGTCACCACCTTCTTTGTTACAGATCTGTATGAGGAAGCTTCCACCCATTTGGTGAAATAATCGATAGCTACCAAATAAACTAATGTACATTTAATGCAGATGACTCAATAGGGATGATGACATTCATGCCCCAAGCTGCAAACGGCCAAGGAGAACTCGTCACATTGAGTTTATTTGGCGGAACATGAATCAAGTCACCATGAATCTGACATTGGTGGAATTTTTGCACAAAGCGAATGTAATCTGTTTCCATTGTCATCCAAAAATAGCCAGCCCGAAGAATTTTCTTTTCCAAAATAAAACCATTCATATGTGGCCCGCACATGCCCCCATGTATTTCTTCGACTAACCTGGTTGCCTCCTGAGCGTCGACACACCTTAACAATCCTAAATCTAGATTTCTCCTATAAAGGATTTCTCCATTTAGGAAAAAGTGATTTGCCAATCTTCGAAGTGTTTTCTTCTGAATGCTAGCCACACCTTCTGGATAGTCTCCCTTCTTGAGATACCTCTTGATGTCGTAGTACCAAGGTTTTCCATCCAGCTCCTCATCAATGTGAAAACAGTATGTTGGTTGGTCTTGTACATTTACCTTGATAGGATCTATGAAATTCTTGTCTGGATGTTGAATCATAGAGGACAAGGTCGCCAGTGCATCTGGTAACTCATTCTGAATTCTTGGGACATGCTTAAATTCAACCATGATAAACTTCTTGCACAACTCTTTCATGCACTCCAGATATGGAAGTAGCTTCACGTTCTTGACACTCCATTCGCCTTGTTCTTGATGAATTACCAAATCTGAATCTCCAGTGACCAACAGTTCCTGAACATTCATGTCAACATCCATTCTAAGACCAAGAATGCAAGCCTCGTATTTTTCCATATTGTTAGTGCATGGAAATCTGAGCTTTACCGAGATTGGATAATATTGTCCTAATTCTGAAATTAGTGCTGCCCCAATACCAACTCCTTTGAAGTTTGCTGCTCCATCAAAGAACATTCTCCAACCTGGATATTCTTCTGAAATATATTCTCCAACAAATAGAACTTCGTCATTTGGGAAATAAGTTTTAAGAGGCTTGTACTCTTCATCTACAGGATTTTCGGCAAGATGGTCAGCTAAAGCTTGTCGAGTGACATAAACAGTGTCAAATTCACTTAGCGAAATCTGCCACTTCGCTAACTTTTCGATAGGCATGGGCTTCTGAAAGATGTACTTGAGTGGATCCATTCTGGAAATCAGAAAAGTGGTGTATGCACACATGTAATGCCTTAACTTCTGAGCAATCCAAGTCAGGGCACAACATGTACGCTCCAATAATGTATACCGGGCTTTATAAGACGTGAACTTCTTGCTCAAGTAATATATTGCTTGCTCCTTCTTTCCAGTTTCATCATGTTGTCCCAAAATACACCTGAATGCATTTTCTGACACAGACAAATATAACAATAAATGCCTTTCGGGTTCTGGGGGCACCAAAATGGGTGGATTAGACAAATACTCCTTGAATCTGTTGAAAGCTTGTTGGCACTCTTCTATCCACTTGGTAGCATCGTTCTTTCTCAACAGCTTGAATATCGGTTCATAAATCACTGTGGATTATGCAATAAATCGACTGATGTAATTGAGTCAGCCTAGGAAGATCATCACGTCTTTTCGACTTTTTGGAAGAGGCAAGTTTTGGGTAGCCTTTATTTTTGAAGGATCCAATTCTATACCTTTCCTACTCACTATGAAACCCAATAGCTTTCCATCGGGAACGCCAAATGTACACTTTGCAGGATTCAATTTTAAATCGTACCGTCTTAGCCTGTCAAAGAATTTCTTCAAATCTACCCAGTGATCTGAGCTCTTTCACGATTTGATAATGACATCATTAACATAGACTTCAATCTCCTTGTGGATCATTTCATGAAAAATGGTAGTCATGGATCTCATATAGGTTTCCCCTGCATTCTTGAGTCCAAAAGGCATCACCCGATAATAATATACTCCCCAAGGTGTGATGCATGTAGTTTTCTCAGCATCTTCCTCATTCATCAGGATCTGGTGATACCCTGCGAAGCAATCAACAAAAGACTGCAACTCGTGCTTTGCACAATTATCAATGAGTATGTGAATATTTGGGAGAGGGAAATCATCTTTTAGACTAGCCTTGTTGAGATCCTAATAATACATACATAGTATAATTTTTCCATCTTTTTTTGGCACGGGCACAATATTGGCTAACCAAGTGAGATACTTCGTGACTTGAATAACATTGGCATCAAATTTCTTGGACACTTCCTCCTTGACTTTCAGACTCAAATCAGGCTTTATCTTTCTCGGCTTTTGCTTTACAGAAGGACAAGATGGATCAGTTGCCAACCTATGGAAACAATATCTGTGCTTAGGCCTGTCATATCATCATAGGACCATGCAAACACATCTATATATTGCATCAAGAGATCAATCGACTCATTTTTTAGGGATGGAGTCAAATGGACACTAATCCTTGTCTCTCTTATGAGTTCCGAATCCCCCAAATTTATCGTCTCAGTTTCATCCAAATTTGGTTTTGCCTTATTTTCTAAATGTTCAAATTTCTTAGTCAACTCTTCAGATAACCGATCTTCTTCATATTCCGCAAAGTCTTGTTCGCTATTTGGAATCATTTCACTTGTTTCATTACAAGTCACATTCACAGTATTGGCAGATTTATTAGTTTGCTTGCTGAAAAGGGAAAAAGGAGAAAATTCAAAAGTAGAGGCAAAACACATAAATTCAAGCATAACACATAAATTAATAAACACGATTCAAGCCTCAATTCTAAGTCGTGTTGTTTCAACAAAGCTAATACAATCATCTACCAAGATTCCCAAAGAAACGGGGATGGGGTACAAGTCCAATTATTCAAAGCATCTCCAAGCTCAGTACCCCAGATGGTCAGGGTGTCAATGCAATCCTCCAAAATCACGTTGTACTCAGCTTCTTCCTCAGCAATGAATAAGTTTTTGATTCCTTCAACGAGGCCTTCTTCAATGCCTTCTTCTGATACTTGGGCAACAAAATCTTTGGAAAATGACTGACTCAAGAGTGGAATAGGATTTGGCAGGATAATGTCACCCTTCCTTTTGAGACTAGCCGATGAAACTTCTTTAGGGGTGGGATCATACCCGAGACCAAATATGCTCTTCTGTCCGAACAATTCAATTGGCTCTAATA
Source organism: Capsicum annuum (assembly GCF_002878395.1). Classification (NCBI taxonomy): domain Eukaryota; kingdom Viridiplantae; phylum Streptophyta; class Magnoliopsida; order Solanales; family Solanaceae; genus Capsicum; species Capsicum annuum. The sequence continues at coordinate 156,853,861 of NC_061111.1, read as the reverse complement.
TTCCATCTAAGTTCACACCAAGACCGCAACCAGGCACAAAACCATTCTTCAATATTTCCAAGGCCACCATCATAATTACCCATGGTAACTTTAAGTTCTCTACCTGAGCAGTACACATGATCTCCTTTACATGGAAAACTGACCCATCCAGGTGTTCTACACGTTCAATAATAGGGACTAATTTTTCCTGGTAGATAGCACTATTTTTCTCTCCATGAATCACAACCTCATGTTGATCCCAAATAAATTTCAGAGTTTGGTGCAGGGTGGAAGGGGCTGCTCTAGCACTGTGAATCCATGGTCTTCCAGGTAACAAATTATAACTAGCAGATATATCCAAAACTTAAAATTCCACCATAAACTCCACCAGTCCAATTTGAAGTGCCAAATCAATTTCTCCAATGACCCTTCTTTGAGCTCCGTTAAATCCTTTAACCCTCATATTACTTTCACAAACTTTCCCAATGCTCAGAGAGTAATAAAATGGCAAATATTAACAACTGAGCCATTGTCAATGAGAACTTTAGAAAAAAAACTTATCCCTACACCTGACAGTGATGTTCAATGCTCTGTTATGCCCCAGGCCCTTCGGCGGCAACTTATCTTCGTGAAAAGAAACTATATTGGATTCCAAAATTTGTCCCACCAGAGCTGAAAGACCCTCGCTAGTTATCTCAGTTGGCACATGAGCTTCATTCAGCACCTTCACCAGAGCACTCCTATGAGTTGCAGAAGTCATTAATAATGCCAATAAGGAGATTTGGGCAGGAGTTTTCTTTAACTGTTCCACAACAGAATACTCCTTAGTTGGCATTTTCCTCCAGAAATCCTCGACCTCAGCCTCTGTCACAACTTTCTTCTGACTATTCTCTCTATTAGGCATTCCTTGTACAATACCTTCAGGGGCATAACAACACCCAGATCTTGTCATTACTGCAGCGGCGGCTTCTATAACTATGTTTCCTTTTTCTTTATTCCTTTCATCAGTCGAGTAATTCCAAGGAACAGCTTTGGTATCCAACGAAGGTGTATGAGCAACTAAAGCTATGATCGTAGGCTTGTGCACAAGAACTTCAACAATTGGCGCTCGCATCCCGATGGTAACTATAGGCACAACAAAAGATGATATTTCAACCTCTTTCTTAATACTGGCCGATATGATGGTTCCCTCCAAATTACATTCTTCATCAATGGTGATCATGTTCACATGGGCACCCCCATGATTTGGCAAGGGATTGCTATTCACATTGGGAGAGCTCCTTTAAGCTGAATAACTCCTTCTTTGATAAGTTCCTCAATCTTATCCTTGAGATTAAAATAATTCTCATTGTCATGCCCAGCAACCCCAGAGTGATAAACACAATGCTTTGTCCCATCAAACCATCCAGGCATGGGATTGGGAATTCTACCTTAGATCGGCTGGAGTACTCCTATATTTCTCAATATTTCATATATTTAGGATAATGGTTTGGCTAAAGGTGTATAGGTTTTGGTTGTCCTTTTTTCATAATTTGAATGAGGTCGGGATGAATTTGAAGGACGATTTTGTGGTTGGTAGTGGGTTTGAGTAGGATAGGTATGTTAATATTGTGGCGGGTTTTGATAGGCAGGTGCTCGAGGTGGACAATATGCTGGCTGGGTGGCATAAACGGGATGTGGGGCAGGTAGAGGTTGGTAATATGGATGATAAGTTTGGGAATATTGGTTATAGTAGAAAGGCTGGGGTGGTGGATTTTGGTATGTTAAGATTCGGTTTGGTCTCTTTTCCTGAATAGTCATGACAGCAGAAACTCTATCCTTTTTCTTTTTAGTCACTCCCCCGGCTGAATCAGATTACATTGACTTACTTGTCACTTGTAAAGCTGCCAAATTGGTTATTCTCCCTGTCTTGACACCTTCTTCAACGAATTCTCCTATCCTAACAACCTCTGAGAACTTCTGTGAAACTGCACTTATCAACTTGTCATAATACGTTGTATCTTTTTGAGACTGCATAAAAAGAGATGTCATCTCACTTTTCGCCATAGGAGGTTGGACTTTTGCAGTGTCTGCTCTCTACCTCATGGCATATTCTTTGAAGTACTCTGTTGATTTCTTCTCTATCTTCATCAAGTGGAAATGATCCGGGACCACTTCAGTGTTAAACCTGAACCTGTCCATAAATTCTTATGCCAAGATATTCCAACTATGCCATCTACGTGGGTTTTGGCTCGTGTACCAATCTAGAGCCTCCCCCGTCAAACTCCTTATGAACAACTTTATTCTAATGGCCTAGTTCTTCCCCACTCCACTAGCTTGTCACAATATAACCTGAAATGAGCTCGAGATTCCCTTTTCCATCAAACATATCAAATTTTGGTACCTTATACCCTTCTGGCAACTCAACATCTAGATGAATACATAAATCTTCATATTCCAGTCCCTCACATCTTTTCTGTTGTTGGATACTCCTAAACGCCTCCTTCAAACTACAAATCTCCATTGCTACATTTTCATCTACTTTATACCTTGCTTTATTTTCCATTTCTTTATACGAATCAACTTCTTGTGCGGTCACCATTGGGTCAATGAAAGGTTGAGATCCCGCTACATATACTTGGGGCACATATTGCATGTTTATAACAGGTGCTGCAGATATATCGGGTCCGCTTGATAGTTTTGGACAACTGGGGTAGTTTGGACAAATGGGATATTTTGGGTATGTGAAGCTTAGATAAACGGAGTTTGGGTAATGGATCTTGTGGAACGTATGGAGTGGTGTAGGGTACTGGATTTGTTTGTTGGGATTCTACTTGTTGTGGGTTATTTTGTTTGATGGGGGATTTGGTAGAAATTGGGTTGTTTTGGTGGAGTAGGGGATTTGGTGGTAAGTATTGGGAAGAGAGGGAGTAAATCGGTGGACAAGAAGATGAAATAGTAGCATTTATTCCATGCTCAGGAAATGGAGTATTCATGTTAATAGATAGTTTTATGAGGTTCCGAAGTCGATAAATCTTGCTCTGTATGTCGGCCATCTGTTGCATCATAAGAGCTATTTTCTCATTACGAAATGTTACATCCCTCTCCCCCGAAGTCCCAGGTTCATCTCTAGGGACGGTGACAAGACCCAACCCATCTGAGTTAGTCATCTTGTTGCTTGCTCGTGTCTTTGACCTCGTAAAATGTGGGTGATCCGCCAGTTTGTAGTCAACACAAATCAACCTTTTGGGGGAATAAATTAAAAGAAAGAAAACCTTCAAAAGAAATAAGTATATTAGTATCAGGAAATAATTTGCATAATGAAGTAATTCACAATCAAGCAAACAATGTTGGAAATGTAAGAAAAGTATGCGTCATATTGCAAACAGGGCATATACAAGAAAATTTTAATAATCAAGAACGCATCGTACAATGCATGGGACCTTATTTATGCCAAGACGTGGGCCTAAGCGTCAAATAATTGAGATTATGATAAATTGATCCTAGCCATTTATTCGCGACAATCTTTGAGTTTGGAAATAAAAAAGGGCAAATTTTATTGAAATACCGATCAAATACAATGGTAAGATATAAACTTGAAATACATGAAAAGTAAAAGAAAACCCTAAGACTTGGCCTAAACCCTACTTTTGATCACGGAAGTGAAGATGATGCCTGACCATTGCTAGGACCTACTCCCACATTTTCCAAATACTGCATTATATTGGACATTTGAGCCCACATTCCAGGTGTGACCATTGTGACTCCAAGACAAAAATGTCCCATCCAATTAATCGTCCCAACATCCTCAAAACTTTGTTCTCCTTCTGGACAGGATCTTATATTGCCACGACATTCTCGAACCCATAGCTTATATTCTGATGAACACTCAATTGGTCCACGTCTCATATCAATTGTGAGAATGTTGTTCCATTCATGTAAAATTTGTCTAGCCTTAGGAACTCTAAAATCTGGGCCAAAATGGACTTCTGAAGCCTGCATATTTACCTGAAGAGGGATTATCTGCGTCTGGCCAAACTGTCGGAGTACACGTACCAGAGCATATGTTTGTAGACCCCTTAATCCGATGAGCTCAATATAATAAAGCCCTCTGCACCGTATGTAAGCTATTGAACTGGACAATAGTGGGTATCTCCACTGTATTTGTTCACTGGTACGAGAAGCTAAGAACTCAAGCCATCCGTCGGTGCCGACCGGGGAATCAAACCTCTTCAATCTCATATCATGAGTGTGGATCTTATGAAAAGCGCTAAACATTATGCCAGTCATATTGTCGCTCTTATAGAAATGTTCTTTTGGCCACATCTGCAGGAGGATATTACAACCTTCAAAGAACTGTGTTTCACCTCTTTTGCATTTTCCAAGTGCACGAAATATTTCTGCCAAGATCATAGAGACCAAGGTAACTTCTGCGCTATCTACTCCTTTAAAAATTTCTCGGGCCACGGGACATATGAAAGTGCTAATCTTTCCATATTCTCGGGGAAATACCAAAACCCCTAGCAAGGCAACAGTAAATGTAATTGAACGCCTAACCTGCCAATGGTTAGAAGTACAAGTAAATTCCTTCCTGAATAGCTTATAGCCGTCTCGACGACCATACCTCTCGTACAAATAATCCAAGGAAACCCAATCATTTTCAAAGCAACAGAGTTTGCCAATGTTCTTCAATCCCAAATAGCGAAGAAATTTATTCCCTAACTGCCTGCGTGGGATGATCTGCCTATCCCTCGATACTTCAAACTTGGTGAAGTAATGGATCTCTTCTAATGTGGGAGTGAGTTCAAAATCTTTAAACGTAAAGACAACTCGATCTAGGTCACAAAACTGAATCAGCGCTCTAACCACATGCTTGTCAGGAGAGATCTTGAAGAGTGTAGGGAGGTATTCCAATTTCTCATTGATCTCTAATTTTTCATTCGAGTCAAAATTCTCCCACCATATCTTTAACTTATCTGGAACACCTTCGACCATCCAAATCTTACGCACTTTGGCGACTAGATCCATCCTACCAATGTAAGTAAAAATAAAAAATGAGTACATTTTTTCAAACTCATAGCGTCACAATTTAGGCTTGGATCTATTTATCAATATCACATGCACATAATTTGAGGATTGTCGTCGGGTCGTAAACCCATTTGACATAACGGCATTTTTCTAAATTCGTGGAATGATACCATGGGTTAAACCACCTATGGATTATGCATGCATGACCTAAATAAAGGGTGGCAAGGCTCTATCTTAAGTTTTCTAAGATTTGGCTTACTAGACATCAGGTTTCCGAGCGGACAACTCGAGTGAGAAGGCTACGCGGTCACATGGAAAAGGATTCGGTCACCCCGCGCATATTCCAACTCTCCTAAAATTTGGAATTTTGAAAGAAATTTGTCGGTGCACGAAGCACACCTCACGTGTACGTGTGATTGTATCGGTTTTCCCGAATGGAACAAGTATGGGAGGAATGCCAATTTATATAAAGCGATAAACAAATAGGCAATTTATAGAAAATAAACAATTTATTTCAAAATGATAAATCAAAGCAATTATGTAAAGTAATAAACAAATAAGCAACTTATAGCAAATAAACAATTTATTTCAACATGATAAATCCAAAACAAATAACAAAATTAAAACATAATTATTAACCTAAATTTGTTGTGGTTAAGAATCTAATTCCCCAGTGAAGTCGCCAAGCTATTATACCCCATTTGAACACGAGGTCAAAATAGCGTACAACATATTGGAAAACTTCTGAGTTAAATAAAAAATTTGCCACCTAATTAGTTCTACGGTGAATTAGGACACCTATTATAAACTATGAGATTAAAATAAATAAAGACTTCATTTTTAAGGTCTGCAAAAACGTAAATTCTAGGTAAGGATTCTAAATTATCCTAAAGGGAAGGGATTAGGCACCCTAAAGGATCCGCTAACTACAATTAACCGGCCAAACTTATATTAGATAATGAAATCAAATATTAAATTAAGAAGAATATAAATAAGGTATTAAGAAATATATACATCCTATTAAGGCGTGCTAAGATTAGAAGAATTTAGAAAAATTTCATCCACTTGTCGAAAAATATCTAAAACGACTCATAAAAATATTTCAACCTTATTGTTGTCAAAAGAAAGTTATTTAAAATTAATTCCTTACAAAAGCTTTCAAATAATAATTTAAAAAATAATTATATTAAGAACTCATTTTTTAATTCTAAAAATGACATTTTTTGCTTTTTAAAATTAAACTTCATAAAAAATAAGTTAATTATCCTTCTGCTAAGTGAATAGATAAAACAAAATATTTAAATATTTTGTAGCTTGAGAAATTTATTATTTATTACGATACAAATAAATAAAATTTTTGTTTTGCCATTAGGAAACCTTAGAAGGGACTTGTGAAGTTTCATCTTTTATTTGAAATTAATAAAAATAAAATTTGATTTACCGTATCTAAAATTAGTAAGGCCGACTTCCCTAGTACTGCAAAATTTATATTTAAGGGCTTTCCAACCTATTACCTAATAATAAACTAACTTGATTTTAAAGATAAGTTACTATTTCATATTAAAGAAGTATTAAGGAATTTAACAAAACTTGACCATTATTCTAAAGGACATATTTTACCTACCAAATTTTAACTTTTTGGAACATTGAATTAATTACATAAGCCTAGTGATTATGCTAAATTAAAACCTAAGAGACGAGAAGTGAATAATTGAGTTGCTATCACATTCAAAGATTCATATTCAAAGATTCACATTCAAATAAGACATACCAAATATAAAATAAAATAAAATATGTGAGATATAAATGAAAATAATAACGAGTGTCTAAAGAAGAATAAATTCGGAATGAGGGAAAGAGAGACTAGACTCGGTAGACGACAATGTATAATGCAATATTTTCGCTTCTCTGATTTGGAAAGAGATAGGGTCAAGCCTTAAGACCCCAAATGCGCTCCCGCGGGTACATGTAAGGAAAAGGATAAAAATTAGTAGCAATCAAATAGCAGGGTAATGTAAGGACGTGAAACAAAACAAAAAGATATATATTGAATAAACTATTTTTAAGTCAAATCCCAATGAAACATCAGAACTTAAGAATGTTAATAGTAGAGATGGTCAATTTTCAAACTTAAAATCTCAAACATTAAACAATTGAAAATGATTACTTTAGCTATTCTACTACTCTTAATTCCATTTGCCAAAGTTCTGAGCATAAGTGAAACAACCAGACAAGCAAGAATATGCAGAGGAAAGCTAAAAAGGAAAAAAAAAATTGGAACAAAAATGCTAAAGAAAATGTTAGTAAGAAAGCTGCGATTGCTGAAAATGTCCCAAATAAAGAGCCTTCCTTTTCCGGAAATCATTTTAGAGGTCCTTGATGTGTCAGAATTATAAGTCTATTACAAAAAGCAATCTAGTTTAGACTTTTAGCAGGTCCATTAGGTAAATGTTTAGTGACAAGTTTAATTTTTTTTTTAACATAATTGGCGAGTTTCTAACAAATTGTTTTCTTTACTAGTTACTCAAAAAATGAAAGAAGTTAGACGAGCAACGAGAATACATGAACGATTATATTCTATCCTAGCGGAAGAGAGCAAGCAGTAACTATTTTTATCACATATCTAACAACTATCCCAACGAGTTATATTAGACAGCCCCATAGCTAGATTTCATAGGAATGCTAACTTTACGATTAATTTCAGCGATTTGATACTCATGCTCATGCCATAAAACACTATGGACAACTGATAGTTTGAAACTCGCTCATACAACACATTAACAAGCAGTAGCTATGTATCATGAAACAAAATAGAGAGAAAAAAAAGTTCTACATTTAGGTGATTCAAAGACCAAAAAGTTGAGGAAAATGAGCTTCAAAAATTCATATAACTGATCACCAAAACAACCGCATATCCATTACGACCATGAATATAATCATGACTAAGTAATAAGGGTAGAATTTCACAGTAAACCGATAAATTCATAAACTTGACAACTGAAAGAAATTTATGTACCAAATCAAATTTTCGGAATCAACAACAACGTAAAATTAGAAGGGATTCACATAAAACTCAACTCCCAGAACCTAATTATATTCTTTATCTGTGAAGGCAGTGAAAAGAAACAATAATGAGACTTAGAATGAAATCATATATTTAACACACCAAATCAAAATAAGATGAAGGAGAAGAAGATGAAAGTAAAATCTAAAGGACCGAATTCATATGTTTAAGCATAAAGAAACTATATGTCGAGATGAAAGACAAGCAAGGAAACACATGTTCTTGAACTCAATTTGCCATGAAATGGATAACAACATCAATCAAGTTTTAAGCCAAAACAGGTCACTATTCACAGAACAAGGACAAAATAGGCTGAAAAAAGAGATAGGAGGATCAATTTTACGTGATAGGTCAATACGTTCTACACTTTCGATCAAACATAAATGCTTCAAGAAATACTATTAACTTTAATCCATATATTATTAAACATTTGAAAATGAAATAGCCCCACGCAGTGACCAACTCGAGTGAATCAGAAAGTGAGAAAAAATAGCTTTTTACTTCGCAATTTCATGCTCAAAACCACAGTTCACATCCTAGTTAATTAAATGGTATATAACTAGTTCATATTTTCATTCACAAACAACCGAAATAAAACAGACCACTCAAATATGCACTTCAGCTTAAAGATATTCAAGCTAAGTCACCACCTAAAATATTTCATAACACATTACATAATGAAGAGAATCAGATAAACAAACACCATTTTTACCTCATGCTTATGTTAATAATCAAGTCAACATTAATAGATCAAATCAAAAGATTAGTGAACCACTAGAAGCTGAACATAATATAATTAAATGGGATTGAATTACCTTATGTGGGACAGCGAACTAGAGTCTTTTCATCGGCGATCCAAGCTCAAAGTCGAACTTCAATTTTGGAAAAGAAAATGAGAAAAACAAGAAGGAAACAGTAATGTGAACTGGGATGATCTCTCTTTTTTCACTAGTTTTCACTCTTTTCATTCAATTTTTGACCTTCAAAAAGTTGTCCCCCTCAGAGGGATGGAAGTTCGGCTATTTATAGCCAAAAACAATCAATTTGAATTTCAAATTTAACCTTTTTTCAGATTTAACACAGGCTGAAATGAGATGAGATAAAACATATCCGTCATAATTCGGATTTGATTGATGATTCTGCCATAAGATTGAATTTTGGGCAATAATAAGCCTGAAGTCAACAATGAAGGCTTAAGATATCAGATTTGAAGAGATTTTAAAGATTGTATCTCAGCAGATTCGAGGGGATTTCACAGGGATAAGATCTATCTTTGACTTGGACGACTTATATCGTTGTTCGATGGATTTTTGGGGTGAGAAAGCTGTTGTTTGTTGAAGTTGTTGCTGTTTCCATTGATATTACAGAGGTTGTGGATAACAACCAGATAAAGGGAAAAAGATTAAAGGGTCTTGGGTCGGATTGATCTGTTGGGTAAAAAAGATTGGGCTGATATGTTGGAGTTGAATTAGAATAGATGAGGATTTTAATTATTGTTGGGCCATCTGGATTAATCAAAATTGGGCCTGGGGTAAAAGGTCTTGAAGTTGGGTCATTTGGTTGTTTCGATTACAATTTAACTGAAACAAAAGAAAGGCCCAAAAATGAATTAATTTAATTCACACCTAATCGATTTCACTTAACTAATTTAACGATGCTTTAATTAATTTTCTGAAAAGTATACGTATATATATATATATATATATATAAAATTGAATTAACAAAAAATAGAGTGAATTTTGCAAAAGTATAATAATGTAGTAAGTATTATGTTAATACGCTAACATATATTTATTTACTCATTTTAGAAATATAGTGGAATGATGATTTAACATATATTTATTTATTTAATTTTGATTAAATTTGTAAGATGTGATATTAATAAGAAAAACATAATTTTCATACTATTAACATCTAAATATACATATATATATATATATATATATGTATTTAAATGTTCAGAAATCCTAAGCATCGAGAAATTAATTTATGAAAGGGAGATTCAAAAATTGGGTGTCGACAATAGCTATCCTCTCTAGCATTTCTCCCTTATTCCAACGCCATATATATCGATTGCTCTTCTTGATTCATTCACCATGACAATCCACCCCTATTTTTATTGATCCCTCTATTAGCGGTACTTAAATAAAGTCATTTGTTAAAAAAAGTTAATAATGATTTCATAGTGCCGTAAATGAATCCTAACAGATGTGTAATCAGTCGCAACAGATTACTTACCTATTGGAAATCATGTTATGCTCCTAAAGCTAATTTCAACAAAAGAGTCATTTGTTGTAACAGGTGAATCATATGTTGCAACAGACTATATATCTGTTAGGATTGATGTTACAGTACTAAGGCACCTTTGAAACTGATTCCAACAGATAATTAACCTGTTGGGATAAATGACTTACCTGTTGAAACAGACGATGATCTGTTGGAATCGAGGTCAGGTTCTATCGCAACAGATATTTATCGTCTGTTGGAATTGAGTTTAGGTTTTGTTGCAACAGGTTAATAATCCATTGCAACAGATATTTACCCTGTTGCAACAGATAACACGTCTATTGGAATCGAGTTTAGGTTCTATTGCAATAGGTTAATAATCTGTTGTAACAGATATTTATCACGTTGCACCAGATAACTAATCTATTTAAACAGATAAATCATCTGTTGCAATAGATGACCCATCTGTTCAATTCATGTTACGGCCACATGAATCCAACATATCAGTCTTCCATTGAAATAGATGTCTCATCTGTCGCAACAGATGATTTATCTGTTTAAACAGATGACTCTTATGTTGGATTCATGATCGGGTTTTATTAATTATTGGAAAAACAGCACAATAGTCATTACCTAGATGATAAATTCAACTAAAAATCATAATTTGACTTACCAAAGTCTCCTATGAAGTAATGGCAAAGTGAAAAGTGATATACGAAACAAAATTTGACCTAAGAAATTGGTCAAATATTAACTGTAGCGGTATTAAATACAACGAAAATGGTCAACAAGAAGAAGATGAAGAAGATAATGAAGTAGAAGATGATGATAATGAAGTAGAAGATGATGAATAAAGCAGCAATAACAATGAACAACAAAAATTGCTAAGAGAAAGAAAATAACAATGGATGAGAAGAGAGAGAAAGACATCTTTTTCCCCTCCGTTTCCCATTATATTAGGTAAAAATTTAGATCAAAGTGTAAATTTAATAACTTCTGAGTTATTCTCAAACTTACCCAACTTTCTTAATCCATAATAAAGTAATTGTCACCTCTACTCAATAATTAAGACTTGTGTCACCTACACCTCATTTTAAAACTCTTTTGTTACCTGCATCCCAAAAGCCCAACAAAAGAAAGTTATAGGACACCAAATCCAAAAGCAACAACAATATTACTTTCTTTGTTCTTTTTATTTGTCATAATTTCTCATTTTTAGAATAATACGATATGAACTTGACCAACACTATAAAATATATTTTTTCATTTTATTAATATGAAAAAAAAATTGCAGCTTGCAGTACTCTTTATATGATTTTTGAAAAATCAAATTTTAGTTTTAAACTATTGAATTAATCTAATTTAATTTATCTTTAAAATTAATCAAACTGATTTCCAAAAAATAAAAAAATAAAAAATAAAAAGGAACAAATGGAGTGTTGTAGAATATTATAAGGTGAAAAACACAGAGAGTAGCTCAATATTCTCACAAGAAAAAACTTGTAGAAAGTAAAATAATAATAACAATTAATATTTTCATTTAAAGAAAGTTCTTTGCTTACCTCTTTATCTCAAACCTTCTATTTTGTAGCTTCAAAAAATTTGAAGTCTTTTCGAAGTCTGCAAATAAAGTAAAAGTTAAAAATGATAAATATAATAAAGAGATTAAAATTGCAATAGTTTCTACCCAATAAGAAAGACACAAGAAAATAGAAAACGTAGAGTGATAAATGGTGTGACTTAATTTTTTTAACAGAAGCAATATAAAAGAATAAAGTAATAATAACTGAGATATGAAAATATAGAGAAAAAGGTCCAAAAATTCAAAAAACACCAAACTTAAACATGAACAATGACGATATGTGTCGTATTTCTACATTTTATGTATTCTTATTTGATGACATAAATGACCTATCATTAATTGCAAAATTAATAGTGATTTTTGAGTACTCAAAATTGAAAAAAAACTAATGGGTTATTAAGAGAGAACGTAATTAAGAAATGAAGAAATGACTTTTAGATTTTTTAAGAATTAAATGTGACTATTTTTAATATTTTATAAAATTAGGCTGATGAAAGCCATGACCATCTGTTTTTTGAGTGCTCTTATTCGAGGCAGATATGGAGGAAACTGTTGTTATGGCAAGGCATCCAGCGACAAGTCACTATATGGAAAGAGGAGAAACAATGGGCAATTACTTATGCTACTGGCCAGAGTGTACAAGCTGAGATCTATAGGATGTGCTTAGCAGGTCGCGTTTATCATGTTTGGTTGGAACGAAACTCGAGGGTATTCTCGCAATGTCGGAAAGAGGAGGGAGCCTTGGTGCACATCATTATTCAAGATGTTCATGTACAGGAAACCATGAAGACCAATCTTGCTCAGCGACTAGCATCTATGAACTCTTATCCTTAGGGGCTTATTTACTTGTAATATAAGATAGTATGCTGGTTTTTGCTCAGCTAAGTTGTGAGGCTAATGCTCTAACTTCTGGAGATTGTACATACACTGTTACTTGGTAAATAATACTACTTTACTTACTAAAAAAAAATATTCTATAAGAGTTTAAGATGAATTTTCATCTTTTAAAGGAGAAAAAATATAAAAAAAAAAAAAAAAACAGAAAAAATGCTAGTCATTGAAGGGCGTCACACCAGCAGATCCAGAATTCTCAAATTTATTTCGAAAATTCACTTAGACCCCTCAAGTAAGGCTTGTACCTATCAGGCCCCTAACCTACCCAAATTTTGATTCAATCAGGCCTTTTTTGCCTAAATGCACACCGTGTGCAACGTACTCGCGGGAAGCGCAGGAGAAATATTTTTTTAACTAAATCAAGAATAGAAATATGTCAAGTGGCACTGAGGGCCCCAAAATTTTTTAATAAAACAAAAATCTAATTTTCTTGACTAATTCATTGATTTGGATATTAATAAACCAATTACTAATTCTTTTTAATAAAACAAAAAGCACTGAGGGCCCCAACATATTCCCCACATTTGATACCCTTCTTCATCTTCTTCTCCACCCTTCTTCCTCATTTTTTTCTTAAAACTTAATTCTACTGGGTCATCCAAAAAAAGGAATAACCCACCAAAAAAACCTCAAAAATTCACACAAATCCGAATCCATTCACCACCCGAAATGCTAACTCAACTAAATCACCAAAATTGTAAACAACCCAAATCGACCCAAAATCATAAAAATTCAATGAAATTCATAATCAGAAACTCTAGTTCACCAAAAGCATCATCCAAAAATGGGAAAATACAAAAAATAAATCAAAATCGAAACGAAAAAGGGGCATCCAAAATTCACTAGTACCAAGTGCAGTAGTCTTTAAGCAATGTGTTTCAATTGTCCTAATTTGTCTACCAGTAACTTGTATTGATATTTTGGCTTCATTATCTTTCGTGGGTATTTTAGCACCAAACAAGTTTTCTAGCTTGGAGTCTTAATTTAATTTTTTTCGCCATTAGTTTGCCGAAAAAAATGAAATTTTACAGAAAAAAATGAAACTTTGCCGGAAAAATAAAAACTCTGGCGTAACTTCATTTTTTCTGAAAATATTAATTAAAATTAGTTTTTTAAGCAAAATTTCATTCTTCTTCCTCTACAATGACAAATGAGATGGAGAAGGTAACTTAAAATGGGTTGATGAAGACAAAGTAAAATGTTGGTTTATGAAAACAACATTTTAATTTCTGTTTTTGAATCAAAGTTGCTATTTTGTTGATTTGTGATTTAAAAGAAAAAAAAAGAGGTGATGACAGGGTGGATAGTTCCAACGAGACAAATGAGATGGAGAAGGTGACTTTATTTTTTCTTTTTTTACTTTTAATAATAAAAAAATTTACTTTTATTGAAATGTGTTTTTTAAATAAATTTGTGGACCAAAATAACACATGTCATCATTTAATTCATTATTAAGCCATGTCAGTGCGAGTGTGCAACACACACTTTATACTTTTGATTGATTGTCAAAAATGTGTCAAATTGGTATCAATTCGAAGGGGTTAAGGTATTCAATAGGTACAAGGGTGAGTTCAGGGGTCCAAATGAATATATATAAAAATGTTGATGTTCTGATATATATATATATATATATATATATATATATATATATATATGATTTTATATTAAAAGTGGGAAGACCCCAAGTTGAAAGTTGGATTACGAAAACGCACCTATAAATTCATAATATTATGGACAAAAAGATAAATACCAACTAATTATAATGAATACTATCATATTTTTTTCCTGAAAATATTATCATATTCTAATTGAAAAATATTTTATATATCTATTGATAAAATATAAATATATATTAATTATAATAATAGTTGTGAATAAATGGTCTTAGTGATAGAAGTTAAAATGACTCACAATTAGTAGGCGTTTGACCATGAAAACTAAAAAAATTTGAAGTTGGACTTATACCCCCAACTTTTAAAACTATCAAAACTCACCAACTAACTAATTTACCTACTAACATACAATCAAATGTGATTCTTTAAATCTAGTTTAAAGCTTTTAAAGCAATAATAACTTTGAGTTTGTGAAAGATGGAGCCATGTCTTTCCATTAACGGTCACTACCAAAAATTACCCCTATGGCAACAGTTCAAAAATCATTGTGATAGATATAAAAACTGTTGCCATAGAGCTACCGCAACGGTTTTATATGCATTGCATATGTGGGCGTTGAGATAGGCCTATTGCAACGATATTTGCAACGGTTACAAAAAGCATTGCAATAGGTCTATCTATTGCAACGGTTTTTGCAACTCCTATTGAGACGGTTCAAATTATCTATTGCAACTGTTCTTCACCGTTGCAATACAATCTATTGCAATGGTTAGAAACCGTTGTAATAGACTGTATTGCAACAATTGAGAGATATTGCAATAGAATCTATTGCAACGGTTCTATTGCAATGACACAAAAGCATTGCAATAACCCTATTACAACAATTATTAATCTTGTGCAACGATTTTTCACTACCTAAGGCAACGATTTTTGACACCTATTACAACGAATTTTTGAATCTTTTGCAATAATTTTGTCACCTATTATTGCAGCTAGTTTAAATATCAATTGATATATATATAGAGAGAGAATTATATTACAATTATTCCATTTACCTCGAATCTCCCACATGTGCCCTCGGTTTGCTTCAAATGATTATTTCAGATAATTCAAAATATGAACAACACCTTGTCAGAAATTGTCAGCAATTAGTAGGTTAACAAAATGCTAAATCAAGCGAAGTAGAAAAAAATAGAAAGTGGCCAAAGATGAAAGAGCAGATGAACCAGTAGAAACTAAAGATGATGGTTTTACAATCAAAAGTTGAGGGGGGGGGGATTTTACCAATGAGACCACGATCCTCTTCAATGATTCAATAGATTCCTTTCAATCAGACTTTGACAATTCTGCAAAATTGTACTATTTTAGAATAAATTTCTAAATGAAAACGATTAAAATGATATAAACAAGCATGAATATAAGATATGTATGCAAAAGGAAATTAACACTCACAAAAGATGGAAATAATGATGAGCATATATTCAAATGAACTTATTTGTCTAATCATCTACCTTCATCGAATCCCAATCAGTATCATCAAACTCATCTTCCTCTTTCGATGTTTCTACAACTATATCTTATGAACGTTCTTCAGTAGATGAAATATCAGCAACAACAACGACTCCATCTTCTCTTGACCGTCTAAAGTCACCCTCATCTAATCTAGTTGAGGGACCAATGTCATCATTAGGCTCCCTCCAAAATGTTTCTCCGATATTAGGGCAATTCTCTTTCTCTAGATCATACAAATCTACGGGGACTTTATTCCTTGCATAATAAACATCTTTCTCAATTAGATCCACAATATAAAAAACTTGATAAACTTGTGATGCCAACACAAAAGGATCATCTTTACAACATAACGTGTTAAGTATACCTGGGTCAACCCATACTCATCTAATTTATTTTGATACTAATCAAATCTAAATAATACAACATTAAAAAAAAATATAGTAATCAATCTCAAGGATATCTTGAATAACTCCATAATAAACCACATCTCCATCTATGGGATTTTGGTCCCTAGCACTAGCAAAACTATCCGTTGTTGCTGATAAAGTCACTCCAGAATTCTGACTCTATCCCAAGATTTTGTATGAAATTGATATCCATTGATGAAATATGCACTTTATCTCTTTGCCACCACATTGGGCCCCTTAGCTAGCCATTTTAAATTATGAGATACTTCCACATTTTTAACTTTCTGTTTAAACCAACTGCTGAATTCATAACTATGATTCATTGTTCTTTCCCATGTATTGGATCTACTATGATTACTCATTGAATTCTTATGTTCCCTGCAATCAAGAATAGTGCAAATAAAATTACTAGGCGTTTATAAATGGATGTTCATATACCTTATAATAACCAAATACATGAAGTTTAATATGTAAAAATCTTACTCTATGAACTTTTCTACTTCTTCATATCCCGTGTTAAAAAAGGACATATCTATGTGCTTCATAACATAACTTTGAATCCATTAAGAAAGTGTTATTTTTTTCTTCTCAGATCCAATTGGATGACCATTCTTTGGGATTATAGGTGACAAATTCTGAATGCATTCTTCATCTTCAGTTTGGTACCTACTAAATCATGTCTTCACACCATCATGTAGGTATCTTGAACAAAAAATTAGGCACTCTTCAACCAAATAACCCTCTTCTATCGATGCTTCTAGACAAGATCAATTACGAATGAGCACCTTAAGATTGCATAGGCTTCTCTCAATGAAATACATCCAACAAAGATGTATGGGACCCCCAAGCTTAATTTTATTCACCAAATGAACAAGAAAATGTAGCATTATATTAAAAAATATTGGATGAAAAATCATTTCAAGGTTAGATGTAATTTCACCAATTTCAGACTCCAATTTTTCAAGATTTCTCGGCCTAATCACCTTACTATATATGGATATAATGAAATTGCCCAACCTAATCAATGTCAATGAAATATTCTTGGGCAAAACTTTTCTAACAGCAACTTGGAGCAAGTGATGCATTATAAAATGAGCATCATGACTCTTGTACCCTGATATCTTCATCACCTTCATATGCACGCGATCTGATATATTTGAAGCACACCCTTTAGGTAATTTGATATTTTTCATAACACTTCAAAACAATCTTTTTTGTTCTAATTTCATGAAAAAAAGAAGATTGAGCCAAGCTTACATTTCCATTACTATCTTCTACTGGTTGTAGCTCCTTTCGTATTCCCATTTTTTGTAAGTCATATCGAGAATTTACATGATCCTTTGACTTCCTATTTATCTCCAATAAAGTCCCAAGCAAAGCACCATATATATTTTTTTCTATGTGCATTGGATCAAGATTGTGCCTCAACTTATTTCTGGCCAATACGACAATTAAAAAAATAGATCTTTTCTTCCAAGGACCTTTATTATCTCGAGACCTTTTCTTTTTTCCCTTTTCAAAAACATTATTGAATTCACGCAGCTCTTCAAGCACTTATATCCCCTATAAAGGAGTGGGTGCGGGTCTATGTTCCTCCCTACCATCAAAGAATTTCTTATCTTTTCGCAATGGATGATCATGAGGCAAAAATATCTGATGACCTAAATAACACATCTTACGACTGTGTTTGAGATATCGAGTGCATGTGTCATAATTACAAGAAGGGCATGTCAATTTTCCCTTAGTTCTCCATCCTGAAAACATTGCTAATGCTGGAAAATTACTAACTGTCCATATCAAGGTTGCACGCATTTGAAATATTTTTTTGGTTTCAGCATCATATGTTTTTATCCTAGGTTCCCATAGTTTATTTAGTTCATCAGTTAGTGGTTGCAAATACACATCTATATTATTTCCAGGAGATGATGGGCCTGGAATGATCATTGACAACATAAGATACTCAGTTTTCATGCAAATTCATGGTGATAAATTATAGTTCATCAGCATAACGGCCACGTGCTGTGAGAAATGCTCATTGTTTGAAATGGATTGAAACCATCACTTGAGAGATCCAACCTAACATTACGAGGATCTCTAGAGAAGTCTGGATACAAGCGATCAAAATCCTTCCATGCTTGCCCATCAGTGGGATGCCTTAGATTTCCATTATTCAGTCATTTATTAGCATGCCATTTCATTGCAACGGCTGTTTTAGGACACATGAACATCCTATGAAGCCTAGGATTTAAGGGAAAGTATCGCAAAACCTTTCAGGAATTTTAGACCTTGTATTGGTTGAGACACCATCAACACTCTTCCATCTAGAATTCCCACATACAGAGCAGTTCTCAGCTTTCTCATTGTCCTTCTAGAATAACATGCAATCATTAGGGAATGCATGTATTTTTTCATAATCAAGACCCAAATCTCTTATCACATTTTTGGCCTAATCGAAAAACTCTGGTATCTGAGCAAAGAGAAATGTCTCTTTTATCAACACTAACAAATCTTAAAATGCTATATTACTCAACCCATGCAATGATTTAAACAAGAACAACTGAATGGTGAAGCTCAATTTACTAAAATTTTCACACCCCGGATATAATTGTTCCTTTCTATCCTCTAACAATTTAAAAAATCGCTTTGCCTCTTCAGGTAATCCCTCTCCATCCCCTTCTTCATGCCCCTATTCAGCCTCTACATTTCTAAATGTATCATGAAGTAGTCCATCATATCATCCTGTATATTTGAACCTTCATCATCATTGATTGGATGATGTGTCTTTTTTGAGGAAGCATTTTCTCCATGGAAAGTCCATTTGGTGTAACCAGCACGAAACCCTCTAGAAAGGAAGTGATCCTCCACCACATCTGTATAATGCCAATAATGATTCTTGCGGTCTCTACAGGGACATAATATCTTATTTCCTTGAGAAACTCATTCAAATGCCTTCTCAAGAAAGATTTTTACTTCGTGCTAGAACTCGTCAGACCGTATTAAACAATTCATCCAACTTTTATCCTCACTATCTATTATAATCCTACATAACACACCAAAATCATCGAAATTAAAATAAATTATGATCGACAAATATATCATATTCAACTAAAAAAATTAAAACAAATCACGCAATAATACAAGTACAAACAACAGTATAAACCTCTAGCCAACTAATCTGGACTCGCACCGCATAGGGTCTAGTAAAGTGGGAAGCACTCCATACCGGGAGCTCCTCCATTCCAAGGGTTGCACATAAGACGTGTGGTTAAGCATGGAGGAATCCCATCTATCCCACCACACCCCGTTGGTGGCATCTCATATGTGTAGTTTGTTTAACAGATTCTAGATTTAGAAGTTTTTATCCCATGGTTTAATGTTACTATTGGTCAATGACAAATGATTCATATTATTTATTTTGAACACTATCTGGATTGTTCATTAATAGCTAATTATTCATGTATGATGCAATAAATGCATCAAATTATACGTGTATGGATTCCTTGTCCATAGATTAAGCTTCTTTATAGAAGATAGGAAATAGATAATGCTATAAGGAAATAGATATTACTAGATGCTATCTTAATTTCATCACCCAATTATAACGGTTTGCAGATTCATTCTTGGAAAATAGATATTACTAGATAAAGTACGCGTAATACAGAAAAACATGAACCAATTTGTCAACTGTGCAAAAAGTTGCCAAGTAACTAACATGTTGGAACTAGATGATCCAGGTTATTCACATATCAACCTAAATAAGTAGGTGAACTGTGCACTATGAAACAGTACAACATTTCAACAACTATATTTACCAAAATTTCTATCTACTCCAATTCTAGAAACAATATCTTCCTCAAGTCAAATTAGAACTCTGCAAATGGGTGATGGACTGACTTAACAATTGGATTGTGAACCTAAAAAGGATCATAGAACCTAAAAAAAAGACACCAAGTCTTCAATCACGATAGAAAATAAACTAAATTTCTCTAGCAACAAACTGTGAAGCATATTCACATACATCATATAGGACTTAGGAGAACATTAAAATAGCAAAATAAGAGATCACACGTAGTCTGTTCATAAAGAAAGATACAGAAAATGGAAAAACCAAAAATCACAGATAATATTTTGATAGATGCAGCAAATAATTGATTCCATTGCCTTTGTGATGAAGATCTCCTTCATATAATGACTAACTCTTTATAGTTCTTAAGAAATCAAGCATATGTCACTTCTTCAACTATTCTACCCCGTCTTAAATTCTACTCTAATACGGTTCTCTAAAAATATTAATTACTCTTTGAGTCTATGTGCACTTTTCAAATGTCATTATGAATCTAAAATAAAATGTGTGATACGAGAAAACTAATTACCCTATGAAACCTAACAGGATCAGTAAAAGATAAGACACACTCTTCCCCAAGGATAAAAAACAACAAAGGGCATAAATATTGAAAAGTTGTCTACAGAACTGAAACATTAAACCAGGACTAGAGTCAAAAATTCAAATTACCGACTTAGGAACTAAGAATCAAATGTGTTCAAAATTCTAAGTAGATGAACAGCTCCACAGAAGCCACTAAATCGGAGATTATTTTATGCAGCCAGATAAATGAAGAAACAAGCACATGTAATGATATACATCACATGGAAAATTGCTCGTTATACTTCCAATGACAGAACCTGGGCTACAAGTAGATATCTTAACTTTACCTGAAGTTCAACTAATTTCTCACGGATTTGCATATATCTCAAATGAATCTTTCCTCCAAAATGATCAGCTAAGCGACGATCACTATCTAATAGAGGATTGACTAATGTTATTAAGACTTTAAAACTCTGACTACTAAATCTCAATTGAAATATCCTTTTTGTGTAGGATTACTCAAGGAAATTACTTGTACTTTCTTTTGAATATTTCTACGCATGAAGTGTTAGTTTGATATAAATTCCAAGACAATGCTTACTTTAATTGACCATAAGTAAGAAATTGAACTGGAAAGAGGAAAAAAGTGTAAGCAAAACATCTTCAATGAGCATTTCTGCCGAAAAATAGAACCCTAACAATGGTAAGCTATTAGGCATAAATTTATGGGGATTTAATTCTACCTAATAGACAATATAGAATAGTACCACTTACTATTAGGATTCAGCTACTAGATCTGGCTGCTCTACTAATTTTTATCTGCTTGCTATTGTAAATTGGAGCGGCGGTTGGAACGGAGGTCGGAGAGGCCATCAGCACAAACGACGCTCACAGTCCTGGTGTTGCAAACGGCGCAAACTAAGAGTGTGATAGAGTAATGTTGAGAGTGAAATGTTTTGTATATATATTTTTTAAATTTTATTATATATTTTTACAAAAATTGGCGGATTTTGTGAAAAAATAGGGAGGAAAAAATGAAAACGTTGCAATAGATTTTTTCCTCTAAAAAGGTGTTGTCATAGGTGACTTTATGGCAACGATTCAAGAAACCGTTGCTATAATACACCCAATTGCAATGGTTATCCATCAATAGCAACGGTTATAGAACTACTACAACAAATTTTTTTTACAACAGTTGGAACCATTGCAATAGAGCATCTATCGCAATGCTTATGGAACCGTTACCAAAAAATTTATTGCAATAGGGGTAATTTCCAGTAGTGGGTGATAACAAATCATGTAAATAAATTGACATGTTTGATTAGAAATAACATCCTTGTGCCTAAGTTGAAGCCCATAACAGTGACGAGACATGCCAATTATGAATTTGAGCAAAGTAAAAGAGACGGATATTAGTTCTTAAGGGAGGAGAATTAATCATTTAGTAATAGCTTGCTACTAAATTTTCTGCGAATTGTAATAGATAGAATCTATGTTTTCTTATTAGGACACAAAAATAGCAATATATATATAATGTATTTCAAAGTAAAGATATCCCGTATTGTCATTCAACCTTCATAACACTGAATTTGCTAATAGCAGTGTTTATGCTTCCGCATCAAAATTAATAACATGCTTCAGCATACAACCAATCTTAACAATAGAGTACCAAAGAGAAAATCTTTCACTATAACACATGGTCCTTGCAAAAAGAGAAAAGAATGGACTTACAGGAACCAACTCCTTCAACCCAACCACAATTTGGAGAAAAGGAACAATTATTTTGCTTTGCCTAAGTACCAATACTCCAAAACCAAACAACAATGAATTGTTCACTGCACGTGGCAGCTAATTTAACAAGACTAATATCACAAACAGGCACATTTACAGAAAGTTATTCTTATAAGTAGTCACACTGTTTGGTCTTAATAGTTCAATATTAAAATTTTAATTTTGTAAAAAAAATTTAAAAAATTGGGGAGTTTATATCCAAGAAAGAATCTTTTTCATAGCCAAAATCAGAATCAAAATATTTAATTAAGAAAGGAACAGCTCCATTTACTATATCACATTTGTTGATGGTGCATCAAGTGATATGGAATGACTAAGAGAAGATTAAAAAAATCATTACTGTTTGTGGGGAGTTTAAACAATATCCATGCTTGCATTAGTTGGACAATGAGCGACTCATCAGATATTGATAGAATTACATGAATTATATAATTTATACATATAATAAAGGAGAGTAGTTACTCTAAAATCAAGTGACATTTTGATAGACACTAGACATTTTCACAACAAAAAACCTATTATGTAGATTATTAAATAATTTATCTTTATTTCATATATACATATATATATAATTTTTATGTATAATAAAAGAGAATAATTAGGCTAAAGTTAAGCCATGAGAAGTACCCACTAGATATTTTTACAGCAAAAACCTATTATATAAATTTATTATATAAAAGAGAGTATTTAGACTAAAATTAAGCCATGTGACGAGAACTATAGCTAGCCACAAGCTACATAAGCTAAAGAGACATGCAGGCTTACTTGCTCTACTCCAATGCTCTTTCTTTTCAACTTGGAGTTTCCATACCATTATATCCATTCTCCATCTTTCCATTAACATGGCTTTATCCTCAGCTGCAAAATAGTGATGAGAAAATCGCAATAGAGTTTTACCCCTATTAGCTATTTGCTTGTCTCCAAGAAATGATTGGCACCCAGGGGCGGATCTACCGTAGCGGGTGTGGGTTCTCGAGAACCTACAACCGCTACTGCAAGACATATAATTAAATAAAAAATATTATTAAGAGGTATAAATACTTAAAGGTGGGAACCCATAACTAAACTGATGGATAGCTCAGTGGTCAGAGAGAACCCATATGTATTTCCGGCGCTCCAATGTGGGTTTGAATCCCCTTGGATGCATTTTTTTCTTTATTCTTTTTTCAGCTAATTTTTAGAAGGCTTTTCTGCCTATGCTTTTAAATTTTTAGAAGGATTTTCATCCTATGCTTTTAAATAGGTAAAATTTTTCTTTTTTTACTCTTTTTAGCCCTTATTTTTAGATGGTCAGCCTATTTTTTTAAAAAGGTACATTCAAAGCGTTTTATTGAGAATCCACAAGTTTAAAATCCTGATCCGCCTCTGCTGGCACCATATACCACAATGTACCAATTCCGGTTTTTCCATGGTATGGCTATAAAACTCACCTTCTTCTTCCTCTTTTTTCAGTATCCAAACTGAACTTTACTTACCAAAATCACTAGCTAGTACAACTTTACTTACCAAAATCAGTAGCTAAAATATCTGCCTGGGATGGTAATTGTTACTCATACACGGATTTGAAAGGAGACTACGCTCTTCCTCTTCATCCTTCTCTTTCGTCGGTTAATCCACCAATACCAAAACAAGACCCGACGAAAGAGAAGGATGAAGAGGAAGAGCGTAGTATCCTTTCAAACCCATTTCTGAGTGACAATCACCATCCCAGGTAGACATTATAGCTAGTGATTTTCGTAAGTAAAGTTATACTAATTACTATTTTTGGTAAGTAAAGTTGAGTTTGGATACTGAAAAAAAGGAAGAAAAGATGGGTTTTATAGCCATACATGAAAAAAATTCTTTCCATCACTATTTTGCAGCTAATGTGATTATCGAAATTGATACACTATGACATATGGTACCAATCATTATTTCTTGGAGAAAAGCAAATAGCCTATAGAGGTAAAATGTTATCGCTTTTTTGCCATCACTATTAGCTAAGGGTAAAACGACATTAATGGAAAGATGGAGAATGATAATGACGCTATTGATATGGTGTTTTTTCTGACTACTTTGTTTTAAATTTGTACTAAACATCTGCCAAGATAACCGAGCATAAAAATTGACCATCAAATTAAACAACCAAACAGAAGAACAATAAATCAACATCTGAAGAAGCACCAACATCAGTTGATGAACAACTTCATTCATCACAAATAAAACAAGCACAATTACTCACCAAACCTCTAACTTTTTACATATAAAAAGTAAATAAATAAATTGTTGGGTTCATAGAAGTGTGAATGGAAAATGGAGAAAAAAATGGTAGAGAAGAGGCGACACCAATTTGGAAAGTGTACTCCCAAAATTGAAAAGTTCACTAATTCTCCCACATTGGTAGGAGAAAGGAACTTTGGAGTGTTTATAATGATGAACACTTACTGCACATGGTAAGTGAGGCAAGAAATAAGAGATGCCTCACGCTGTCACCGTCATCGCTCGCTTGGCTCATCTTTAGATTTGGATCGATTGATGAGATCTATCTTTTTGGACAAAATTTATTTGAATTTTGAAAATACCAACAGTAACGCAGTAAACATTTTCTACGTTTAATACTCCATTTATATGATTTCAGTTTCATTACGAAAGCATACATGCAGAAGCTATTTCGAACAGATGCTTCAGATAAATTTTCGAACTGATGTAATTTTTCACTAAAATGGTGCACAGTTTTGAAACTGAACTGATGCACTGTTTCAATAAACTAATGCACTGCTTCAGAACTGATGCATTGTTTCAATGAACTAACACTCTTATTCATGAAATGGCATGCCTGTTCAGAACAGTCACAATGTTTGGATTAATAGACATGAATTTTCAAAAAAGGTTACACCTTTTAGATGAACCTTTGCCACTTTTCAGAAGAGGCATCTTGTGGCTATAAAAACCTGGTTTCATCCACAGGTTTGCACACAAAATTTTCAGATTAAAAACTCTCTTTTTGTCTCAAAAATATTCTGTGTGATCACTCAAAATGTTCTGTGAGTTCGAAGATATTCCAACCATTTGAGGTACCACTACTGTTGGTCTGGTTAGCCATTTTATTCTGAGAGGAAAAATTCCAAAACTTCGGGTACAGTGAGGGGATTATTTCCTTAAGGAAAATCCATGAATTCGGACGACTTAGCTATTTTCTGTTTCATCTTAATTTCTACAAAATAAAATACACCTCTTGGAAAGGTCATTTTGATCTTGTGTTGAGGGTATTTGATATAATTCACTGTGTTCTTCTTTATACTTGAACTAAAGTTGAAGTTGGTGTTGTAATATACAGATTCTGTGTACCCGAAGTACAAACTAATTAACAATCTTAAGGAAATAAGTTACTATTACAGAATCTGTATTGCTTATTTTTGGAGATTAAAGTTTTAACTTTCTACTCCGCCTGAACTTAACTAGTGATTTGAAGTCATAAAAACTTCGTCACAAGTTAAAGATCATTCGGTTGACAATTGGAAGTCATAAAAACTTCATTGCTAACTAGAAACAAAAAGAAAAAAAATTAAAGTTGCTTAAATTTAATAAGTAGTATTTTGAAAATACTAAGTACTTTTTGTCTTGTGGTGATAGAAAAATGGCAACTAAAAGTCAAATGATGGATGCGACAACGTCTGTGGGGGCAACTAATATTGCCACATCAAGTTGCACAAATGCTCTGCCAACAATGGCACCGGTAGAGAAGCCCAAAAAATTTTCGGGCATTGACTTCAAGCGGTGGCAACAAAAAATGTTCTTTTACTTCACCACTTTATGTCTACAACGGTTCACTAGAGAAGACGCTCCTGAGGTGCCCGAGGGAACCTCGAACAAAGACCGCTTCGTTATTGTAGAAGCTTGGAAACATTCGGACTTCCTTTATAGGAATTATATTTTGAGTGGTCTCCAAGACGACTTCTACAATATTTATAGTGGAACAAAGACGTCAAAGGAACTATGGGGGGCACTTGAACGAAAATATAAGGTGGAGGATGCGGGAATTAAGAAATTCCTTATTGCGCTGTTCCTAGACTTCAAAATGATAGATAGCAAATCTGTTGTCTCTCAAGTGCAGGAATTGCAAGTCATCATACATGATCTCCTAGCAGAAGGTATATATTTAAAAAATACCTTAATTGAATAAACTAAAAATGTTCTTAATACTCACATAAATTATTTTGAAGGTTTAATTGTGAATGATGCTTTCCAAGTAGCAGCGATAGTTGAGAAGCTACCACTTTTGTGGAAAGACTTCAAAAACTACTTAAAGCATAAACGCAAGGAGATAACTGTTGAAGATCTTATTGTCCGACTTCGTATTAAAGAGGATAATAAAGCTATCGAAAGAAGGTCAAAGGGAAATTCTGCAATTAATGGAGCACATATTGTAGAAGATGGCCAAAACAATTCTAAGAAAATGAAAAAAACTGAACAAGGAAGCAATCAACCCAAGAAAAAGTTCAAGGAAAAATGCTTCAACTGTGGCAAGATTGGCCACAAGTCCACAGATTATCATGCTCCAAAGAAAGGAAAGAAGAAGGATCAAGCAAATATGATTGAATCCAACAAAGAATCTAATGATTTGTATGCTATTTTCTCAGAATGCAACTTGACAGGAAATCCTCGGAAATGGTGGATGGATTTTGGTGCCACCCGCCATGTTTGTGCCAACAGAGAGTTGTTTTCGTCATTTTCTCCAGGTCAAGTAGAAGAAATGATCTACATGGCTAACTCCGCTACTGCTAAGGTGGAAGAAACAGGGAAAATATGCTTGAAAATGACTTCGGGCAAGGTCTTGACACTTAACAATGTCTTGTATGTTCCCGAATTATGTAGGAACTTAATCTCTGTTTCACTTCTAGACAAGAACGGATTCAAATATGTAACCATTTATGAAAAAATTGTAATTAGCAAAGGAGAAATGTATGTAGGAAAAGATTATCTGACTGAAGGCCTTTATAAGATGAATGTAATGACTATTGAAATAAATAAAAGTTTGAATTCTTCTAATTTGCTTGAGTATTAAGATTTATGGCATGAACGTTTAGGCCATGTTAATTACAAAACATTACGAAAACTGATTAACTTAGAAGTTTTTCCAAACATTGAGTGCAATAAATCAAAGTGTTAAACATGTGTGTAATCGAAGTATACAAAGCATTTTTATAAGTCCGTTGAAAGGAATTCCAATCCCTTAGACTTAATACACACTGACATTTGTGATATGAAGTCAACACCATCAAGTGGTGGGAAAAAGAATTTCATAACTTTTATTGATGATTGAATAAGATATTGTTATGTCTACTTGCTAAATAGTAAGAATGAAGCAATAGATGCGTTTAGGAAATATAAAACTAAAGTTGAAAATTAGTTAGACAAAAAGATCTAAATAATAAGTGATAAGGGTGGAGAATATGAATCTCCCTTTGTGCAAATATGTGTAGAGAATGGAATAATACATCAAACTATGGCCCCATATTCACCTCAATCTAATGGAATTGCGGAAAGCAAAAACCGAACTTTGAAGGAAACAATGAATTTCTTACTTATAAGTTTTGGTTTACCGCAAAACTTATGGGGGGAGTCTATCCTTACGGCCAATCGTATACTCAACAAAGTTCCCCATAGTAAGACACAATCAATTTCTTACAAAAAATGGCAAGGAAGGAAACCCAACTTGAAATATTTCAAAGTGTGGGGGTGTTTAGCGAAGGTCAAGTTCTTATACCTAAAAGGGTTAAGATAGGACCTAAATTAGTGGACTGTGTGTTCCAAGGAAATGCTAAAAGTAGTAAACCATGTCGATTTTTGGTTTATATATCCGAACATCCATATATTAATGAAAATATGGTAATTGAATCAGACAATGCTAAATTCTTTGAAAACATTTACCCGTATAAAATTAGAGATGAACATTCTAGTGGAAGATCTAAACAACCTCAAGATGAACCTAGTGAGAATGTACATAATGAATAAAATCCAAGACATAGTACACGTCAAAGAACGTCAACTTCATTTGGGTCGGATTTTGTAACATTTCTCTTAGAAAATGAGCCTCAAACGTTTAGAGAAGCGATGTTGTCGTCAGACTCATCCTTTTGGAAAGAGGAAGTCAATAGTGAGATATATTCAATCTTAAGCAACCATACATGGGAATTGGTTGGCCTTCCTCCCAAAAATAAATCGTTAGGTTCTAAATGGATTTTCAAAAGGAAAATGAAGGCGGATGGTACTATTCACAAATACAAGGCAAGACTTGTAGTAAAAGGCTTCAAACAAAAGGAAGGACTTGATTACTTTGATACATACTCGCCAGTAACAAGGATAACCTCGATTCAAATGTTAATTGCCTTGGCGTCAGTAGATGATCTTCAAATCCATCAAATGGATGGGAAACCTGCATTCCTAAATGGAAATTTGGAGGAAGAAATATACATGATACAACCTGAGGATTTTGTAGTTCCAGGAAAAGAAAATAAGGTGTGTAAACTTGTTAAGTCACTTTATGGACTAAAGCAAACACCTAAACAATGGCATGCGAAGTTTGACCAAAGCATGTTGGCAAATGAATTCAAAATAAATAAATGTGATAAATATGTTTATATTAAAGACACTCCAAATCACCAAGTCATTGTTTGTTTATATGTGGATGATATGTTGATCATTAGTAGAGACATTTCTGACATAAATGCAACAAAATGAATGCTCGAGAGCAAGTTTGATATGAAAGACCTTAGAGTTGCAGATGTGATCTTAGGTATAAGAATCCATCGAAATCCACAAGGGTTAGCACTATCACAGTCTCATTATATCTAAAAAGTACTTGACAAGTTCAAGTATATGGAATTTGGTATTGCCATGACTCCATTAGATGTGAACTTTGCAATTCGAAAGAATGAAGGTGAAAGTGACTCGCAATTGGAGTACCCAAGAGTATTGGGATGTTTAATGTATATAATGAACTGTAGATGACCAGACATAGCATACGCTATCAATAAATTAAGTCGGTACACGAGTAATCCCAACAAAACTTATTGGATGGCATTGAAAATAGTATTGGGGTATCTTAAATACACTCAAGATTATGCTTTGCATTATAATAAATATCCTGTGGTACTTCAAAGATTTAGTGATGCAAACTAGATCACCAGATCAAACGAAGTAAAATTCACAACAGGATATGTATATACTATCGGTGGAGGAGCAGTTTCTTGGAAATTATCCAAACAGACTTGTATCGCTCGCTCTGCAATGGAATCTGAATTTATCGCATTAGATAAAGCCGGTGAAGAAACAGAATGGCTCTGGAATTTCTTGGAAGATATTCTGTATTGACCCAAGCCAGTGGCACCAGTATGTATACACTGTGATAGCCAAACGGCAATAGGTAGGATAGGGAGCAAGATATACAACGGTAAATCTTGTCACATACGATGAAGACATAATACCATTAGAGAACTCCTCTTTAGTGGAATTATCACTATAAGCTATGTAAATTCAAAGGATAATGTATCGGATCCACATACAAAAGGCCTATTTAGAGGAGTAGAAAGGACATCCAAGAGAATGGGTTTAAGGCCTAGGACAAGTCAACATGGCTATAACTCTACCTAGCAGACTGGAGATCCCAAGAGCTAGGTTCAAGGAGATCAAACAAATTTGTGTCTGGCAGGTTCAACATTGTCAATTACCCAACCCATTCTCATAATGTAGACAATGTACAGTAAACTAGGCTAAGACTTAAGGTAAAAAGTCTTTTAATGATTATCTAAATTTGGTAGATTTGATCAAATAGTTTAATCTATAGGATTGAACGTTTAGAATTCACCTATGCGAGGGTGAAGTGAAAACCGTTTCAAGGAGAATGTTAGTAAAGGCTTATTCTCTAAGCTCTCATGAAACTGGGATGTGTTCATGGCTAAAAATAACAAAACCATGAGAACTATAAATGTTAAAAGTCTAGTTATATGACCTATATTGTCTAGGTGTATAATAAAGCTCGACGGTTATATCAAATCTACCAATTGACCTAATGCATCCGATGCATGTTCACTACGGAAAGTTCAAAGAAAAACCCACTTATCCAGATGCAATCAGTCTTTGCTTGATGATCACATACTTGTTCGTAAAACTTTTATGCAAAATGGTCATTCCCCATTCATGTGGGGGATTGTTGGGTTCATAGAAATGTGAATGGAAAATGGAGAAAACAATGGTAGAGAAGAGGAGACACCAATTTGGAAAGTGTACTCCCAAAATTGAAAAGTTCACTAATTCTGCCACATTGGTGGGAGAAAGGAACTTTGGAGTGTTTATAATGATGAACACTTCCTCCACATGGTAAGTGAGGCAAGAAATAAGAGATACCTCGTGCCTTCATCGTCGTTGCTCGCTCGTCTCGACTTCAAATTTGGATTTGGATTTGGATTTGTCAAATGATCGATCGATGAGATCTATCTTTTTGGACAAAATTTATTTGAATTCCAAAAATACCAACAGTAATGCAGTAAATATTTTCTGTGTTTAATACTCCATTTATATAATTTCAATCTCATTACGAAAGCAACGAAAGCATGCATGCAAAAGCTATTTCGAACAGATGCTCCAAATAAATTTTTGAACTGATGCAATTTTTCACTGAAATGGTGCTCAGTTTCAAAACTGAACTGATGCACTATTTCAGTAAATTGATGCACTACTTCAGAGCTGATGCATTGTTTCAATGAACTGACACACTTATTCACCAAATGTCATGCCTTTTCAGAACAGCCACAATGTTTGGACGAATAGACATGAATTTTTAGAAAAGGTTACACCTTTTAGATGAACCTTTCTCACTTTTCAGAAGAGGCATCTTATGGCTATAAAAACATGGTTTCATCCACAGGTTTGCATACAAAATTTTCAGATTAAAAACTCTCTTCTTGTCCCAAAAATATTTTGTGTGATCACTCAAAATGTTCTGTGAGTTTGAAGATATTCCAACCGTTTGAGGTACCGCTACTGTTGGTCTGGTTAGCTATTTTATCCTGGGAGCAAAAATTTCACAACTTTGGGTATAGTGAGGGGGATTATTTTCTAAAGGAAAATCCGCCAATTCGGACGACTTGGCTATTTTCTATTTCATCTAAATTTCTGCAAAATAAAATACACCTCCTGAAAATGTCATTTTGATCTTGTGTTGAGGGTATTTGATATACTTCATTGTGTTCTTTCTTATACTTGAACTCAAGTTAAAGTTGGTGTTGTAATATACAGATTATGTGTACCCAAAGTACAAACTAATTAACAATCTTAGGAAATAAGTTACTATTACAGAATCTGTATTGGTTGTTTTTGGAGATTAAAGTTTTTGAAGTCATAAAAACTTCATCACAAGTTAAAGATCATTCGGTTGATAATTGAAAGTCAGAAACAAGAAGAAGAAAAAATTAAAGTTGCTTAATTTTTATAAGTAGTATTCTGAAAATACTAAGTATTTTTTGTCTTGTGGTGACAGAAAAATAGCAACAGAAAGTCAAATGATGGATGCGACAACGTATGTGGGGGTAACTAATATTGCCACATCAAGTCGTACAAATGCTCCGCCAATAATGACACCAGCGGAGAAGCCCAAAATATTTTCGGGCATTGACTTCAAGCGGTGGTAGTAAAAGATGTTCATTTACCTTACCACTTTATGTCTGCAACGGTTCACTAGCAAAGACGCTCCTGAGGTGCCCGAGGGAACCTCGAACAAAGACCGCTTTGTTATTGTAAAAGCTTGAAAACATTCGGACTTCCTTTGCAGGAATTATATTTTGAGTGGTCTCCAAGACGACCTCTACAATATTTATAGTGGAACAAAGACATCAAAAGAAATGTGGGGGGAACTTGAACAAAAATATAAGACGAAGGATGCAGGAATTAAGAAATTCCTTGTTGCACGGTTTCTAGACTTCAAAATGATAGATAGTAAATCTGTTGTCTCTCAAGTGCAGGAGTTGCAAGTCATCATACATGATCTCCTAGCAGAAGGTATATCTTTGAAAAATACCTTAGTTAAACAAATTAAAAATGTTCTTAATACTCATATAAATTGTTTTGAAGGTTTAATTGTGAATGATGCTTTCCAAGTAGCAGCGATAGTGAGAAGCTACCACCTTTGTGGAAAGACTTCAAAAACTACTTAAAGCATAAACGCAAGGAGATAACTGTTGAAGATCTTATTATCCGACTTCGTATTAAAGAGGATAATAAAACTATCGAAAGAAGGTCAAAGGGAAATTCTGCAATTAATGGAGCACATATTGTAGAAGATGGCCAAAACAATTCTAAGAAAATGAAAAAAACTGAACAAGGAAGCAATCAACCCAAAAAAAAGTTCAAGGAAAAATGCTTCAACTGTGGCAAGATTGGCCACAAGTCCACAGATTATCATGCCCCAAAGAAAGGAAAGAAGAAGGATCAAGTAAATATGATTGAATCCAACAAAGAATCTAATGATTTGTATGCTATTTTATCAGAATGCAACTTGACAGGAAATCCTCGGGAATGGTGGATGGATTTTGGTGCCACCCATCATGTTTGTGCCAACAGATGGTTGTATTCATCATTCGCTCCAGCTCAAGTAGAAGAAAGGATCTACATGGCTAACTATGCTACTGCTAAGGTGGAAGGAACTGGGAAAATATACTTGAAAATGACTTCGGGCAAAGTCTTGACACATAACAATGTCTTGTATATTCTCGAATTACGTAGAAACTTAATCTCTGTTTCACTTCTAGACAAGAACGGATTCAAATGTGCAATCGTTTCTGTAAATTGTAATTAGCAAAGGAGAAATATAAGTAGGAAAAGGCTAACTGACCAAAGGCCTTTATAAGATGAATGTAATGACTGTTCAAATAAATAAAAGTTTGAATTCTTCTTATTTTCTTGAGTCTTATGATTTATGGTATGAACGTTTATGCCATGTTAGTTTGAAAACATCACAAAAACTGATTAAATTAGAAGTTTTGCCAAACTTTAAGTGCAATAAATTAAAGTGTCAAACGTGTGTGGAATCAAAGTATGCAAAGCATCCTTATAAGTCCGTTGAAAGGAATTCCAATCCCTTAGACTTAATACACACTGGCATTTGTGATATGAAGTCAACACCATCACGTGGTAGGAAAAAGTATTTTGAAACTTTTATTGACGATTACACAAGATATTGTTATGTCTACATGCTAAATAGTAAGGATGAAGCAATAGATGCATTTAGGTAATATAAAACTAAAGTTGAAAATCAGTTGGACAAAAAGATCAAAATGATAAGAAGTGATAAGGGCGGAGAATATGAATCTCCCTTTGTGCAAATATGTGTAGAGGATAGAATAATCCATCAGAGTACGGCCCCATATTTACCTCAATCTAATGGAATTGCTAAAACAAAAAACCAAACTTTGAATGAAATAATGAATGCCTTACTTATAAGTTCTGGTTTACCAAAAAACTTATGGGGGAAGGATATCCTTACGGCCAATCGTATACTCAACAGAGTTCCCCATAGTATGACACAATCAATTTCTTACGAAAAATGGAAAGGAAGGAAACACAACTTGAAATATTTCAAAGTGTGGGGGTATCTAGCGAAGGTTCAAGTTTCTATACCTAAAAGGGTTAAGATAAGACCTAAAACGGTGGACTGCGTGTTCATAGGATATGCTAAAAGTAGTAAAGCATGTCAATTTTTGGTTCATATATCCGAACATTTGGATATTAATAAAAATACGGTAAGTGAATCAAACAATGCTGAATTCTTTGAAAACACTTACCCATATAAAATTAGACATGAACAGTCTAGTGGAGGATATAAACGACCTTGAGATGAACCAAGTGAGAATGTACATAATGAAGAAAATCCAAGACGTAGTACATGTCAAAGAATGTCAACTTTGTTTGGGTCGGATTTTGTAACATTTCTCTTAGAAAATAAGCCTCAAACATTTAGAAAAGTGAAGTCGTCGTCAGACTCATCCTTTTGGAAAGAGGCAGTCAATAGTGAGATAGATTTAATCTTAAGCAACCATACATGGGAATTTGTTGACCTTCCTCTCAAAAATAAACCGTTAGGTTCTAAATGGATCTTCAAAAGAAAAATGAAGGCGGATGGTACTATTGACAAATACAAGGCAAGACTTGTAGTAAAATGCTTCAAACAGAAGAAAGGCCTTGATTACTTTGATAGATACTCGCCAGTAACAAGGATAACCTTGATTCAAATGTTAATTGACTTGGCGTCAGTATATGATCTTCAAATCCATCAAATGGATATGAAAACCGCATTCCTAAATGGAGATTTAGAGGAAGAAATATACATAGAATAACCTGAGGGTTTTGTGTTTCCAGAAAAAGAAAATAAGGTGTGTAAACTTGTTAAGTCACTTTATAGACTAAAGCAAGCACCTAAAGAATGGCATACGAAGTTTGACCAAACCATGTTGGCAAACGGATTCAAAATAAATGAATGTGATAAATGTGTTTATATTAAAGACACTCCAAATCACTAAGTCATTATTTGTTTATATGTGGATGATATGTGTATCATCAGTAGAGACATTTCTGACATAAATCCAACAAAATGAATGCTCGAGAGCAAGTTTGATTTAAAAGACCTTGGAGTTGTAGATGTGATCTTAGGTATAAGAATCCATCAAAATCCATAAAGGTTAGCATTGTCACAGTCTCATTATATCAAAAAAGTACTCGACAAGTTCAAGTATATGGAATTCGAAATTGCCAAAACTCCATTGGATGTAAACTTTGCAATTCGAAAGAATGAAGGTGAAAGTGACTTGCAATTAGAGTACGCAAGTGTATTGGGATGTTTTACGTATATAATGAACTGTTGATGACCAGACATAGCATGTGCTATCAGTAAATTGAGTCGGTACACGAGTAATTCCAACAAAACTCATTGGATGGCATTGAAAAGAGTTTTAGGGTATCTTAAATACACTCAAGATTATGCTTTGCATTATAATAAATATCCTGCGGCACTTGAAGGATATAGTAATGCAAATTGGATCATCGGATCGAACAAAGTAAAATTCACAAGTGGATATGTATTTACTATCGGTGGAGGAGCAGTTTTTTAGAAATCATCCGAACAGACTTGTATCGCTCACTCTACAATGGAATCAGAATTTATTGCATTAGATAAAGCCGGTGAAGAAGTAGAATGGCTCCAAAATTTCTTGAAAGATATTCCGTATTAGCCTAAGCCAATGGTACCACTATGTATAAGCTGTGATAGCCAAGCGGCAATAGGTAGGGCAGGGAGCATGATGTACAATGGTAAGTCTCATCACATAAGACGAAGACATAATACCGTTAAAGAACTCCCCTTTAGTGGAATTATCACTATACAGTATGTAAAGTCAAAGAATAATGTGTCGGATCCACTTACGAAAGGCCTATCTAGAGAAGAAGTAGAAAGGACATCCAAGGGAATGGGTTTAAGGCCTAGGACAAGTCAGCATGGCGGTAACTCTACCTAGCAGTCTGGAGATCCCAAGAGCTAGGTTCAAGGAGATCAAACAAAGTTGTGTCTAGCAGGTTCAACATTGTTAATTACCCAACCCATTCTCATGATTTAGATAATGTACAGTCAACTAGGATAAGACTTAAGGTAAAAAGTGTTTTAATGATTATCTAAATTTAGTAAATTTGACCAAATAGTTTAATCTACAGGATTGAACGTTTAGAACCCACCTATGCGAGGGTGAAGTGGAAGCCGCTTCAAGGAGAATATTAGTAAAGGCCTATTCTCTAAGCTCTCATGAAATCGAGACGTCTTCATGGTTGTAAACAACAAAACCATGAGAACCATAAACATTAAAAGGCTGGTTGTGTGATGTAACGCCCTAAAAAATGGGTCCCGGAGCGTCACACGGTGCTTGAGGCTACGATTAGCCCCAAGCTAACCCTTTGAGCCATTTTCATTCAGTTCAACACAAATCAATGGGGTTTCCATAAATAACCCTCAAATATCAACAGAGTAATCATCATCCAAGAATAAAAGAATTTCAGAAAGATAACAAAATACGACTTATTAGTCAATTCCCAACATCTATACTAGTCTGACAAGCCTCTAAGAAAATCAATAAAACCAGCGAGCCATTGAGACATGCCCCAACTGACTCATACTCAGTTATCAAATGTAAACAATTTCGTAAAACCAACATCAGACATCACGTCCTCAGAACATGAGGACTCACCATAACAGAGGATGTAGAATAGCATGCCCGAAGAATCACTATCGAACCTGGAATTGAGAACCTGGACCTACATTTCGAGAAAATGCAGCCCACATCCGAAGATGTAGGTCAGTACCATGGAAAGAAATCAAGTATATAAGGGTTTATGCAGTTGTATAAACATCATCATCATAAATATTTATAAGAAATATGCAGGACGTATGAAAGACTCAGCCCGAAGAAAATCATCATAATCATGAGAGGATGAAATAAGTACAATAACATATGTGTGTCATCATATAATTTGTCAATCACTTTCAGTTCATCAAGAATATCAATTCTCATAATGTAAATATCATTTAAATCTTTCAAAAGAATAACTTTCACAATTCCACTTTCAAATCACTTCACAATTCAACATAGACACAAGAAAACACACACACACTGGGAGATCCTATAATCGACATAAACCATGTGAGCTATATGGAGTCCAACGTACAACCCACGTTGGGGAGATCCATCCTATCCTTGCCATCGGAGTAGGACTATTGATATCAAATCCACACAAACTAGTGATTACTATATAAATCATCCTCAGGCTCACTCCTATGGGGCCATATAGTTCTAGGGAAGTAAGGTCGCTTTATACCTCCCACTCGGTGCTAAAGATTTCTTCCGAACTTAGCTCAGATCATTTCAAAGATAATCCACAACAAAACAATTTCAGTAATATATAAATATACATCGGGAGCCATCATGCTTCTCATCTATCAAAATCAACCACGTTGTGGATTTCTTTCACGCTCGAGTTCAAAACAACTCCATTCAGACCAAAAGGTCAAATCATTCAAAATATCTCAAATATTCAACATCAACGTGCTTATAACACATACTTTCTCAAAAAAACACAATTTTCAATGGGGATTCACGACCCAAATATCAAAATCATGATAAATATCATACAAGATTCATGTTTTATATCTCCACACATGTAAATTCATCTTTCAAAATTATAAACATCAAGATTTCATAATAATCATCATAAGATATGGGTTCATGCTTCAAATTTATAAAAATTAAATAAAAAGCATGCCTTTGTAAAGAAAATTACTTTTGGGCACAAGAACGAAAGAGAGTTCTTGTTGAAAAATCCCACATACCTTGAATGATGAACTTTAGATTGATACTCATTTTTAAGATGTTAATCGTGCCTTTGAATGATGGTTCTTGGAGTTCTTGAACTAGGAACTTGGAATCTTGAATAAATTTGCAGAATTAATGGTGAACTTTGGAGGTTCTTGAAGTTGGATGTGGGAGCTTAGAGTTTTCTTTTTGAGGGAATTTGATGAAACATAACATATAATGCTTCTAATAGGATTTAATATAGGGTTTAGATGGATTTTGGGTGAGGGAGAATGACCAAAACGCCCATAAAAATTAAATAATTCACGAATCTGTCCTTTGGTGGACTATTTTGATAGTCTGAAGTAGATCAACCATAATGTTTTGCTCCGATATCCAAATTGGATGAAACTAATTTCATTATAAAGAAGACTCTCATATATTTCCATTGATATATAGTATCTCACCCAGATCATTGTTTACGAAGAGTTATGATCGTTTGAAATTGATCCAAAAATTCACTTTTGATAGGCTGAAGTAGATTGACCATAACTTTTTGTTTCGATAGGCAAATTGGATGAAACTAATTTCATTGGAAAGAGGACTCACAGAGCTTTCTTTTAATATATAGTAAATCACCCAGATCATTATGTACAAGTAGTTATGATCATTTAAAGTTGGAGAAAAAATACGTCAGGCCTCAGTACTTTTTCCTGCACATTTTACTGTTCACTACTATTCACGGTTCGATCGGAATGTTCATAAATCGTCGCTCGGGTGTCCTTTTTGGATGATCCACATATAGTTGGAAAGCTTATTCGATACTCTACGTAATGGTGGCTCATAATCTAAGACATTCCGCACGAAAAATTTATAATTCATTCTAGAAGATAGAACCCAACACGTTTGTGCACAAAATTTCAACAAAAAATTTCCCGGGGTATTACATGTGACATGTATTGTATAGGTGTACAATAAAACTCAAAGTTTCAAAGATATCAAATCTACTGATTGACCGAGTGCATCCGATGCATGTTCACTACAGAAAGTTCAAAGGGAAACCCACTTATCCAGATGCAATCAGTCTTTGCTTGATGATCACATACTTGCCCGTAAAAATTTTATGAAAAATAGACATTCCCCATTCATGTGGGGGATTTTTGGGTTCATAGAAATGTGAATGGAAAATGGAGAAAAAAAATTATGGAGAAGAGGAGATGCCATTTTGGAAAGTGTACTCCCAAAATTGGAAAGCTCACTAATTCTCCCATATTGTTGAGAGAAAGGAACTTTGGAGTGTTTATAATGATGAACACTTACTCCACATGGTAAGTGAGGCAATAAATAATAGATGCCTCACGCCGTCGTCGTCATCGCTTGCTCATCTCGGCTTTGGATTTGAATTTTGATTTGGATTTGTCAAATGATCGATCGATGAGATCTATCTTTTTGGACAAAATTTATTTGAATTTCAAAAACACCAACAGTAACGCAGTAAATATTTTTTGTGTTTAATACTCCATTTATATGATTTCAGTTTTATTACGAAAGCAACGAAAGTGTGCATGTAGAATCTATTTTGAACAGATGCTTCAGGTAAATTTTTGAAGTAATGTAATTTTTCACTGAAATGGTGCACAGTTTTGAAACTGAACTGATGCACTGTTTCAGTAAACTGATGCATTGCTTCAGAACTAATGCATTGTTCTAATGAACTGACACACTTATTCACGAAATGGCATGCCTGTTCAAAACAGTTATAACAATTGGACGAATAGACATGAATTTTCAGAAAAGGTTACACCTTTTAGATGAACCTTTACCACTTTTCAGAAGAGGCATCTTGTGGCTATAAAAAACTGGTTTCATCAATTGGTTTGCATACGAAATTTTCATATTAAAAACTCTCTTCTTGTCTTAAAAATATTCTGTGTGATCACTCAAAACATTTTGTGAGTTCGAAGATATTCCAACCGTTTGAGGTACCGCTACTGTTGGTCTGGTTAGCCATTTTATTCTGGGAGGAAAAATTTTACAACCTCGGGTACAATGGGGGGGATTATTTCCTTAAGGAAAATTTGTGAATTCGGATGACTTGGCTATTTTCTGTTTCATCTTAATTTCTGCAAAATAAAATACACCTCTTGACAAGGTCATTTTGATCTTGTGTTGAGGGTATTTGATATACTTCATTGTGTTCTTCTTTATACTTGAACCCAAGTTAAAGTTGTTGTTGTAATATACAGATTCTGTGTACCCGAAGTACAAACTAATTAACAATCTTAAGGAAATAAGTTACTATTACAGAATATGTGTTTCTTGTTTTTGGAGATTAAAGTTTTAACTTTCTACTCCGCCTGAACTTAAATAGTGATTTGAAGTCATAAAAACTTTGTCACAAGTTAAAGATCATTCGTTTGACAATTGAAAGTCATAAAAACTTCACTGTTAACTAGAAACAAGAAAAAAAATTAAAGTTTCTTAATTTTTATAAGTAGTATTCTGAAAATACTAAGTATTTTTTATCTTGTGGTGACAGAAAAATGGCAATTGTAAGTCAAATGATGGATACGACAACATCTGTGGGGGCAACTAATATTGCCACATCAAGTCACACAAATGCTCCGCCAACAATTGCATCGGCTGAGAAGCCCAAAAAAATTTTGGGCATTGACTTCAACCGGTGGCAGTAAAAGATGTTCTTTTACCTCACCACTTTATGTCTACAACGGTTCACTAGTGAAGATGCTCCTAAGGTACCTGAGGGAACCTCAGACAAAGACCGCTTCGTTATTATAGAAGCTTGAAAACATTTGGACTTTTTTTCTAGGAATTATATTCTGAGTGGTCTCCAAGACGACCTTAACAATGTTTATAGTGGAACAAAGACATCAAAGGAACTGTGGGGGGCACTTGAACAAAAATATAAGACGGAGGATATGGGAATTAAAAAATTCCTTGTTGTACGATTCCTGGACATCAAAATGATAGATAGCAAATCTATTGTCTCTCAAGTACAAGAGTTGCAAGTCATCATACATGATCTCCTAGCAGAAGGTATATCTTTGAACAATACCTTAGTTGAACAAATTAAAAATGTTCTTAATACTCGCATAAATTGTTTTGAAGATTTTAATTGTGAATGATGCTTTCCAAGTAGCAGCGATAGTTGAGAAGCTACCACCTTTGTGGAAAGACTTCTAAAACTACTTTAAGCATAAACGCAAGGAGATGACAGTTGAAGATCTTATTGTCCGACTTCGTATTGAAGAGGATAATAAAGCTACCAAAAGAAGGTCAAAGGGGAAATCTGCAATTAATGGAGCACATATTGTAGAAGATGACCAAAACAATTCCAAGAAAAGAAAGAAAGCTGAACAAGGAAGCAATCAACCCAAGAAAAAGTTCAAGGGAAAATGCTTCAACTGTGACAAGATTGGCCACAAGTCCACACATTGTTGTGCCCTAAAGAAAGGCAAGAAGAAGGATCAAGCAAATATGATTGAATCCAATAAAGAATGCAATGATCTCTGTGCTATGTTCTCAGAATGCAACTTGACGGGGAATCCTCGTGAATGGTGGATGGATTCTGGTGCCACCCGCCATGTTTGTGTCAACAGAGAGTTGTTTTCATCATTTGCTCTGACTCAAGTAGAAGAAATGATCTACATGGCTAACTCCGCTTTTGCTAAGGTGGAAAAAATAGGGAAAATATGTTTAAAAATGACTTCAGGCAAGGTCTTGACACTTAACAATGTCTTGTATGTTCCCGAATTACGTAGGAACTTAATCGTTGTTTCACTTCTAGACAAGGACGGATTCAAATGTGTAATCGTTTATGGAAAAATTGTAATTAGCAAAGGAGAAATATATATAGGAAAAGGCTATCTGACCGAAG
Source organism: Capsicum annuum (assembly GCF_002878395.1). Taxonomy (NCBI): domain Eukaryota; kingdom Viridiplantae; phylum Streptophyta; class Magnoliopsida; order Solanales; family Solanaceae; genus Capsicum; species Capsicum annuum. Next base: position 156,812,160 of record NC_061111.1, on the reverse strand, counting down.
GCCTTTATAAGATGAATGTAATGACTGTTGAAAAAAATAAAAGTTCGAATTCTTTTTATTTGCTTGAGTCTTATGATTTATGGTATGACGTTTATGCCATGTTAATTACAAAACATTACGAAAACTGATTAACTTAGAAGTTTTGCCAAACTTTAAGTGCAATAAATCAAAGTGTCAAACGTATGTGGAATCGAAATATGCAAAGCATCCTTATAAGTCCATTGAAAGGAATTCCAATCCCTTAGACTTAATACACACTGACATTTG
>NC_061111.1:156708654-156808893 GCF_002878395.1 Capsicum annuum | reverse complement strand
ACGAAAGCATGCATGCAGAAGCTATTTCGAATGGATGCTTCAAATAAATATTTGAACTGAAGCAATTTTTCACTGAAATGGTGCACAGTTTCAAAACTGAACTGATGCACTGTTTCAGTAAAATGATGCACTGCTTCAGAACTGATGCATTGTTTCAATGAACTAACACACTTATTCACGAAATGGCATACCTGTTTAGAACAGTCACAATATTTGGACGAATAGACATGAATTTTCAGAAAAGGTTACACCTTTTAGATGAACCTTTGCCACTTTTCAGAAGAGGCATCTTGTGGCTATAAAAAACTGGTTTCATCAACTGGTTTGCATACGAAATTTTCATATTAAAAACTCTCTTCTTGTCTTAAAAATATTCTGTGTGATCACTCAAAACATTCTGTGAGTTCGAAGATATTCCAACCGTTTGAGGTACAGCTACTGTTGGTCTGGTTAGCCATTTTATCCTGGGAGGAAAAATTTCACAACCTCGGGTACAATGAGGGGGATTATTTCCTTAAGGATAATTTGTGAATTCGGATGACTTGGCTATTTTCTGTTTCATCTTAATTTCTGCAAAATAAAATACACCTCTTGAAAAGGTCATTTTGATCTTGTGTTGAGGGTATTCGATATACTTCATTGTGTTCTTCTTTATACTTGAACTCAAGTTGAAGTTGTTGTTGTAATATACAAATTTTGTGTACCCGAAGTACAAACTAATTAACATAAATAAGTAGCGGTGAATATAACAACAATAAAAGAGGAACCTCAATAGGTACATAAAATAACAAATTCAAATTTTAACTTTTTTCGAGGCGGTCATTTTTAAGTTAGAAGATAGTTCAGAATGGTAGTATATCTCACACACAAATTTTAACAATAATATCTATGTGATTTTAAAATATTTTTACTAATTCACAATAAAATGCACATAAGATGCACATACGTCGCACAATATGCACGTACGTTCCACGAGATGCACATAAAAGCTAATTTTATTAATATATCTGAAACTTTTTATCAAGAATTGACTTTAGGCCATTAAATTTATTGAGCTGCTCTTGTCCATATAAATTCAAAATGATATATTAATCCTTACAATCAAGCAATATTATATTAATACTTATGTACAAAGTGGAAATATAAATTATAATGAAGATACCCTAAAAAAAAAGTTAAAATAGTAATCTAAACGTGGGAATCAAAGTAATTAGTGAAGTTATTAGAACTAAGAAACCATTTCCACTGAATTAAATATCACTAGATTCAACAAACTATTTTTCGTTTTGTTTAGGTGATAAAAGAGATAAAACATATAAAAAAATAACAAAGTATTAACCTAAACAAGACATTCATTGAAATACAATTATCTTTATCTCTCCTTTTTTAGTTTTTTTTTTAAAAAAAGCCATTTGTGTGCTAATCCTAGAGGGAGTATGTTTATAACACAAAAAAATCTTCGTTTTCCTTTTTCTCTATAATTGCACGTTGTTGGTTGTAGTTAAGATTTTATGAGTTACCACACTGATGCTATTATAATGTTATTAAAACATGGCCTTTATTAGCTACAATGATGTTCATACGTTGTAAAAATAATTACAAGCCAATAAAATCTCTGAAGGTAGGCTCTTCTAATTACTATTTATACATATGACAACTTTTATTGAGTAATCAATTCATTCATTTAATTTAAACAATATGCATTGTGGATTATATATTATGGTGGGTGAAGAAATGGATATGCTAGACAGTCATATGTTATTTTATTTTTATTATTAAGTTTAATTTTATCTTGTTTAACCGAACGATTCAGTCATAAACGATCCCAATATCTATTTATGTCCAATACAATAATTGAGGTTTTTCTTACTGTATATATTTTATTATAAAAAATATATGGATTACCATGTACAAAGTAAAATTTTGATTGAACAAACGAGTTTGCATTTATACTAAACACAAACCACACCATCAATATATATATATATATATATATATATATATATATATATATATTAGTTTAGGTGTACGTCTCTTGCGCGTGTACCACACTTTAATGAGTTTAAACATTACATTAAATAGGATATTTATTTAAATAATAAAAATGAATAGAATAGTTAAATTTAATATCTTTTGAGTATGTAAAGATGGAGAATTTATTTATTAAAGAGATAATACATCAAAACTCCCCTAAAGTTGTCCTCCCAACTCACTTTAGCACCTAAACTTAACTTCCGTTTATTTACCCCCCTTAACATCTTTAAAGTAAATTATTTTCACCCCTCAATCCACCCCAATTTCTTTTCTACTTCTTCTAACTCTCCATCTCCACTTCCATTATCTTCATTAATTTCTTCAAGAAAGGAAAAATGTGTGTGAAAAGTTATGAATTTTAATAGGTTAGAATTTGTTGTCGAATTAATTTCTTGTCGAATTTGTGGTTGATGTTCAAATTGATTATTGGGGTTTTCTGATGATGATGTGAAGTTGTACTTGAATTTTGAGTTTGATTGGTATGAATTTTGCTAGTTTAATTTTGTATCCGCCATTGTTGAAGCTTGAAAAAACTTGAAAATAAAAAAAAAAATGAGTTCGTTGAAATCATGATTGATGTCTAAATTGATTATTGGAGTTTTCTAATGATGTTGTAAAATTGTGCCTGAAATTTGAGTTTCTTCAATTGGTGGTTTGATGAAGGAATAATTGGTGTTTCTTGAATTGTTGTTTCTTGAATTGGTTATTTCTTGAATTGGTAATATGCTTTAAGTTTGAAGAAGATAGAAAATGGAGGTGAGGGGAGATGTGGGGTGGTTTGAAGAAGATAGAAAGGGGGGGAGGGGGCCCCGTTGCAGGGGAGGGGTGGGGTAGGTGGGGGGTGTGAAAAAGAAAGAAAATGGGGGGGAGGGGGGGGTTGCCTTTTTTATTTAATATATATATATAAAAAAAAAAAAAATAAAGTGCGGGGGGGATTAATTTTTTTTTTAGAAAAATCAAACTTCTTACGTGGCTCTGACGTGGATGTGGTAGCGAGTGTGGTATTAAATATTAAAGGGGGAAATTAATTCACTTTAAAAATGTTAAGGGGGTAAATAAACGAAAGTTAAGTTTAAGTGCTAAAGTGAGCTGGGAGGACAAGTTTAGGGGGAGTTTTGATGCATTTTCTCTTTATTAAACTTAATCTTTACCAAAAATATTTTTAAAAGTCAGTCGACATTCATCTACCATATGTAAATTGCTTTAAAACAATACAATGATAGAGGCATCAAAATAATACGACTAAATCTAATTTTTACACACAAAAATTTTCTCAAAATCGTCTGACACTCATCTATCACCTGTAAACAATAACAAAATTATACGATAATAGAGATATCAAAATAATACAACTAAACCTATCCTTTACATAAAAAAAATTCCTAAAGTCGATCAACATTTATCTATCACCTGTAAATTGCAACAAAATAATACGAGAAAAGTGATATCAAAACAATACAATTAAACTTAAATTTTACATACAAAAATTTCTCAAAGTCGATCGAGATTCATCTACGAACTGTAAACTATCACAAACTAACAAACTAATAGAGATATTACGATAATACAAATAAACCTAACTTTTACCTGAAAAAAAATTTCAAAGCCAACCCACATTTATCTAACATCTATAAATTAAAATAAAACAATAAGATAATAAATATATCAAAAAAACACAATTAAATCTAACCTTTACGTAAGAAATTTTTCAAACCAACCGACATTCATCTACGACCTATAAACTATAGAAAAAATATAATAGTGATCACAAAGCTACAAAAACAGTGAAGAAGTTGAGGGTTAAAAAATCAAGTATCCGCCAATCTAGACATGCAATCGAATTAAGTTAGATGAGCATCAATCATATTCACCCAATATACAAACTGGTTTATTCTCTAGTTTAACGTACATCTCAATACTTATAGAAGTATTTCCTTAATAGAGTCCTATTTTAGGAGTATTTTTCTAATTTAACAGAAAAGAAAATATTAATTAATTCTTCTACCATATATTTTAGGAGTCCCATATATTTTAGGAAGTTTAGTAGAAAGGAAAATATTAATTAATTCTGCTATCATATATTTCATGAGTCCCATATATTTTAGGAAGTCTAGTTAATATAATAAAAATAATTAAATAATAAATTAAAAAATAGTGAAAAGACAATTGTGACTAAAGAATGGTCTTTTAATGAAGGGTAAAAAGTTCAAATCATTTTTCTAAGGATCTTCACACTTTTAATATATACTACTTTAGGTGTACGCGCCTTGCGCGTGTACCTCCCTTTAATGAGTTCAAATATTATATTAAATATAATATTTTTTTAAATAATAAAGATGAATATAATAACTAAATTTAATATCTTTTGAGTATGTAAAGATAGAGAATTTTTTTGTTAAACCTAATATTTATCAAAAATATTTTTAAAAATCGATCGGCATTCATCTACCATCTGTAAATTGCATCAAAATAATATAATGATAGAGACATTAAAATAATACAATTAAATCTAATCTTTACATACAAAAATTTTCTCAAAGTCGTCTGACACTCATCTACCACCTGTAAACAATAATAAAATAATAAAATAATAGAGATATCAAAATAATACAACTAAACATAACTTTTACATAAAAAAAATTTTCAAAGCCGACCAACATTTATCTATCACCTGTAAACTGTAACAAAATAATACGTTAAAAGTGATATCAAAATAATATAATTAAACTTAAATTTTACACATAAAAATTTCTCAAAGACGAATTCATCTACAAACTGTAAACTACCACAAAATAACAAACTAATAGAGATATTATGATAATACAATTAAACCTAACCTTTACCTAAAAAAATTTCAAAGTCGACCCACATCCATCTAGCATCTTTAAATTAAAATAAAATAATAAGATAATGAAGATATCAAAATAATAAAATTAAATCTAATCTTTACACGAAAAATTTTCAAAGTCAACCGACATTCATCTATGACCTGTAAACTATACAAAAATATAATAGTGATCATAAAGCTTCGATTTTGATCCAACTAATTCTTGTCTGGTCGAAAATTTTGAACCTAAAGAATGATTTTGAATGAAAACAAAGAAGATATATATATACACACATGTTGAATTCTATTATGCTGGCGAAAATAGTGAAGAAGTTAAGGGTTAGAAAATCAAGCATCCACCATCTAGACATGCAATTGAATCAAGTTAGATGCGCATCAATCATATTCTCCCAATAGGTAATCGGTTTGTTCTCTAGTTTAACGTACATCTCAATATTTATAAAAGTATTTCCTTAATATAGTCCTAGTTTAGGAGTATTTTATTTTAGGAGTATTTTCTAATTGAATAGTACAAAGAAAAATATTAATTAATTTTCCTACCATATATTTTAGGAGTCCCATATATTTTAGGAAGTCTTGTAGAAAGAAAAATATTAATTAATTCTCTTACCATATATTTTAGGAGTCCCATATATTTTCGAAAGTCTACTTAATATAATAAAAATAATTAAATAATAAATTAAAAAATAGTGAAAAGACAATTTTGTCTAAATAAGAGTCTTTTAATGAAGGGTAAAAAGTTCAAATCACGTTTCTAAGCTTCACACCTTTAATATATTATAGATATAGATTGTAGATATAGATAGATAGATTATAGATATAGATATAGGTTATAAATTCAAATACTACCTCCGATTGAGACCGTCCTTGTTATATCTTAAAAATTCAAATACAAAAAATAATAAAACAACACGCACGATTGTTTCTTTTTTCAAATTTGTTAGTTTTAGGACGCTTTTTTTTGACATAATGACAAAAAAATATTTCAAACATTTGTTAAGTTTTGGAACTCTTTTTTTTTTTAATTTGGACAGAACGGAATATCTTTTTATATATAATTCCATTGTTAATTATTGATTTTTTCCATAAAAGATCTTTTGCAAATGGATTCAATGGTTTGGATGATCATCTTAGGCAAATTAAATATTTGTGACCGAAATACTTGTACGACAAACAATACAGTTCATACTTTTATAATATGATTTCTTGGACCGAAATATTTTAGGAGTCTCATATATTTTAGAAAATCTTGTAGAAAGGAAAATATTAATCAATTCTTCAACCATATATTTTAGGAGTTCCATATATTTTAGGAAGTGTAATTAATATAATAAAAATAATTAAATAATAAATTAAAAATAGTGAAAATACAGTTTTGTCTAAATAAGAGTCTTTTAATGAAGGGTAAAAAGTTCAAATCACTTTTCTAAGGGTCTTCACACTTTTAATATATTATAGAATAGATTATAGATATAGATATAGATTATAGATTATAGATTATTGATATAGATTATAGATATATTATAGATTTTATATATATATATAGAGAGAGAGAGAGAGAGAGATAGATAGATACATAGATAGATAGATAGATAGAAAGATAGATAGATATAGATTATAGATTATAGATTATAGATTATATATATATATAGATATAGATTATATATAGATCATAGATTATAAATTATACATATATATAGATATAGATTATATATATATATATATATATATTTTGAAAGCCAGATAACATCAATATATCGATTTTAGCTTTGAATTTAAAGTTGATATATATAAAAATTTAACGTAAAATGTTGATCGATTTTTTTAACACTTCAAAACTGCATTATATGTTGGATAAAATTTTAAATATAATTATTATCTTTATACATGTTTCAAAACCAAAATAATATATATATATATATATATATATTGTAATCTAATGAAATTTAACAAATATTTAATAAATTTAGGTAAATAAAAATTAATTAACTAAAATAATTATATTTATTTGAAGAGTGATTGGTGCATGTGACGACGATCTGCTGTAAAAATAAAACGAAGTGTAAATGTGTGACCAGTGATTTGTGGCCCAAATAAAGCCCAAAAGATCTATGCACTAAGACAGGTTCAAGCCCATAATAGTTTGATGAAAATGAACAACCTTAACCACTCTGCTATAGAATGAGCTTGTGTCAAAGGTATGCAACGTTTAATACATATTTGATAAAAATAGAATTTAATTATATACAGTATATTTTTGTGACGAAGAATGTTCATCTCACCAATCTAGAGTGATCGTAGCTCCGCTCCTGATTCCATGTGGACAAATATATATATCATTACTTAGCACTACAAAAGTTATTTTTAGACAAAATATGAGGTAGAAAGGCCTAGCATGCACATAATAGTCATAAGGTACACGTACGTAAACGTAATGCAATTGAGTGAGATCTTTCATCTTTTAATTTATGAGTTAAGTTTGTTTGTGCTAAGAATATTATCTGATGACATATTCTTTGCATGGATTTTATTTATTTGTTATTTTTTCCTCACTAATTTGCTCTGATAAAGATTTTTTTTATTTTTTTTTATTTTTGAGAATTAGATAGTACTTTATTTTATGATTCTTTAATTTGCTTTGCTGGGACTTCTATCAATTCCGAAATTAATTTCTTCATTGATAGAAGAATCTTCAAGATCTAAACTTAGACAACCATAATAGTATAAATAAAATTATATTTATCCAACTTGCATACAATATTTCTTTTTTCAAATTACAGATGACAAAACTAATCGCAAAGGAGATGACAGAAACATATACGTTTAATTATAATTTAGATATATTTCTATCACAAATAATTATTATGTTTGTGTAGGTGTCCACGATAAAATTGATAATTATCTACTGTCCATTCTAAGGAAGGCATATATTTCTTTATTTATTTTACTATTTTTTTCTTTTATTTGCTTTAAATATTCACCTTCATTACTAATATCTGATTATCAATTCAATTGCTGCTTTTAATGTCCATAACTCTCATGGTTTTTATATTCATGACCTTCTTTAATTTAAAATTAAAACTTTGAGATATCTTTTGATATTTCTCCATTTTATCTATATAAATCATCTTTTTTATTTTGTGAGCCCTCTATCTAATCAGAGGCAAATTTAGGATTTGAAGATAGGGAATGCACCATTATTTTTAATATGGTCATGTCAATTATCAACTACATAATTTAACATATAATTTTTTTAAATTTAAAAATTATAAAAATATTATGATCAAAAGTATAAACTTCAAAATGATCAAATGACAATAATTTAGTACTAATATAACAAAAGTAGACCATCCTTTTATACTAGATATCGACGCATTTTCATATTTTGAAAACGATCAATGATTGCATCGTTGCTTATATTTACAAATACATCGTTCTCAATATAACAAACTAAATAATCACTTAAAAATACATCACCAATACTGCTACGCAACTCATTCTTGATATACTTTATGGATGAAAAAGTTTTCTCTACAGTTGCAGTAGTGACTGGTAAAATCAACGTCAACTTCACAAGTACACAAGAGAACAAGTCTCCACAAGATTTGCATTAACCAGTGCTTCTCCGCCAAATCATCAATTCCTTTCAAATTAGAGAATATAGGATCACCACGTCGCATGTGTATAATGAAAGTATCAAGTTGGTAACCAAGCTCTCGAAGCTTTGATTCACCAAACTCATCTGGATAATGCTTGATCAATATTATTATTTTTTCCTTATCAAAATTAGCAAAAACATTAATTGGATTTAAACTTTTCATACCAAGAAGCAAGTTACCACTCACAACATCAAAATGATTATTAAGCTTTTAAAGTTGCAAGTCAATTATAGTATAAAAGAGCTCAACATGTAAATAGTGTGAGTAACACTAGAGAAGGCCTACACTTTGACTTTTCGAGAAGATAAAATCATTCATCTTAGGTACCAAGATTTCATGTTTATCACAAAATACGCAAACTCCATTCACCAAAGAATCTCATCCATCATCTCTCAATAATTGCAATCTTCTCTTAATAATGTCAAGAGATATCATGGCATTGACAATATATTTCTCTTTCCTTTATAATGATGCACTCATCTCATTGGACATCACCAATATTTTCAGCATCAAGTGAAGAAAGAAAACAAATTCAAAGTCATTGATCATGTCAAAAAAACTCCTGCTTGCAATCTTTCATTGGGATTAGAGCCTCCACATTTAATCGCATCAAGTACATGAGATATAGATAAAAATAAAACAATAAAGTTATCCAATGTTCTAAAATGTGAACCCCAACGAGTGTCGCTGGGTCTTTGAAGTCCTCATTCTTGATTTACTCCTTTTCCACTTTGAACTTCACCACTTTCTAGTAGTTGCTCCAATATTTTTACTTGATGGTCCCGAAGTTGATCTCTGAGCTTAAATGATGCTCCTACCATATTCAACACATTTATAATAATAGCAAAAAAATCATCCACCTACAAGTGTCAATTGTAATTGATAAGCAAAACAATAAATGCAAGTTGTTAATGGAATTTTCTGCAAAATCAAAGCTTTAAGACCATTGATCTGTCCTTGCATGTTACTAGCCTCATCATAGCCTTGTCCACATATTTTAGATGTACTTAAAGAGTGTCTCATAAGTAGAGAGCATATTGTTTCCTTCAATATTTTTGCGGATGTATCACTAACACAAACAATAGTAATAACTCGCTCATTCACTTTACCTTTTTTGTTTACATACCTCAACGCAACGACCGTTTGTTCATGGTGTGAGATGTCTTTGGATTCATCAACTAAAATCTCCATCCAAGTTATCAACTATAGCTTTTACGATTTCTTGTGCACAAGCACTCACAATATCCTTTTGAATTTTTGAATAAGTCATCATAGCATTTTTTGAAATATGTTTTAAAATAACATTATTCAAATCAGGAATCATTTTCTCCAGTCATTCCAAAAAAACTAAAAATGGCCCTTATTTTTTAAAGATACACTTTCATCATGGCCTTGAAAAGACAACCTGAATTCCAAGAGAAATCTTGCCATATTAGTTGAATCCTCTAAATGAGTACGGTGGACACTTCTTATTTTCTCAGATTGCTTGTTCAAAGCAACTTAAATTGATTGAGACTGATTATCGAAATCTAGCATCTTACTGAAACATCTTCTATAGTCGTTATTTACTTCATCAACATGTAATTGAAATCGTTTCAAACTATGATTGCAAGCCTTAATGTCCATTTTCGTGAAAAAATCACATGCATTGCCCTTTACATAGTCATATTTAAGAAAATAGCAACACAAAAAAAATACAACATCTTTATTCACACTATACTCCATCAATCTAGACTATGAACCCTCATACCATGTCGAATTAAATCGATCCATTTTCGTTCCAAATCTAGTTTGAGGAAATTGAGAAAGAATCGGTGGACAAGACGCTTGTTGAATATAGTGTCTTCTCACTTGATCTCATATCGTAGAATCATATTCATGAATTGATTTTTTTTTTTCAAGATCAAATTTAAGTGAATTCACATCAAACTCTTCTATAAGATGAGGAGAATTGTCTTTAAAACTAAAACTTGATTGAGGAGAATAATGTCTATCATTTCAATTCACAAGAATCTATAAACAAATTCGTACAAAACAAAAAATTCATCAAGAATATAAGTAAGCATAACAATGTTAATGGGGGAATCATACCCTTCCTTTCAAAGCACATAACAAATAAAATATAATAGAGAAATCACACCATTACAAAAAGAAAAAATAAACGCAATACTCTCAATAGGAAAATCACACCCCACTTTTCATAAAATAATAAAAACGATATGATATGTAATGAAGGAATCACACCCTCTTCTTTCATAAGAAAAATTAACTAAATATGACATTTTCAATTGAAGAATTACACCCCTCTTTTTATAGCAAAACAAAAATAATATGTAACGGAGATAGAGAAAGAGTCAAACTTGTGTTGCTGTCTGTCAGAATGATGAATTTTGTGTTGCCGCCAGTCGTGATAATGATTGTAGTAGTGTTTTCCATGTCTGCATATTCTAACGTATTTTTGCTAAGCTTGAAGAGGATTTGGGAAAATTGAAAATTTTAGAAATTTGGGGGGAATGGATATTGTTGGTAGTTTTGGGCTTGGGATTGGGGAATTGACATTGATTTATTAAATGAGTTTTGGGCTTAGGATTGGAGAATTTGTATGAATTTATTAAATGAGAATATATATTAAATTTAATTTAAAGTAAGGGTCGGGGCATAGGGCCATATGAGGTGGTAAAGGCACACAATTAAATTTTCAATTGAAGAATTATACCCTTTTTTTATAGCAAAACAAAAATAATATGTAATAGAGATAGAGAAAGAGTCTAACTTGTGTTGTCGTCTATCGGAATGATCAATTTTGCGTTGTTGTCAGTCGTGATGATGACTGTTGTAGTGTTTTCTATATCTACATATGCTAATGTATTTTTGCTTAGCTTGAAGAGAATCTGGGGAAATTGAAAATTTGAGGAATTTGGGGGATATTGATATTGTTGGTAGTTTTGGACTTAGGATTGGAGAATTGACATTGGTTTATTAAATGAGTTTTGGGCTTGGGATTGGAGAATTGACATGGATTTATTAAGGGAAAAGTACACAGATTCCACGAAAATGACCATGATATTTAAATTTTATTTTCTAGCCATTTCAATTTTCTAGCTTGTTCTATATAGTTTCTACACACCCTTTATACAGAATAAATATTCTATACAAAAATTATATAGTTTTGATACACAATTTATACAATAATTATACAACTTTTTTACGCATTTTATACAATAATTATATATTTTTATACACATTTTATATAATATTAAATATATATATATATATATATATATATATATATATATTATACATATACATATTTGATAGAATTATACAATTTCTATACATATATCTTATATACATATATATTTTATATAACAATTATACTGTTTTTATATAATTATATTTAATTATCATTTAAAAAAAAAAAAGCAGTATATTTTTCAATTAAAAAACTTGTAGAAAAAAAATTAAAATATTTTTAGTAAATGGCCAAATGGCCCAAGTTGGAAAGGCTGAAAATGACTAAATGTCTAATGGCCATAAAGTGGCAAATGTTTTGCCCACAAGACACATAATGTCCATATGTCCAAACATGGGCTATTTTTTTAAAAAATGGTTACACCATGTCCTTTTTTCATTTATTAAATAAGAATATATATTAAATTTAATTGAAAGTAAGGGTGGGGGCATAGGACCAGATGAGGTGGTAAAAGCACACAATTAAATGGTTGGAGAATTAATTGTAAAGACAAACTAAAAAGGTACCCTTGCTAGGAATCAAAGTCACAACGTCACGGGCCAGAAACCTTTTCTCCACGTTCTGAACCAGTGCACCCAGATAAACTTTGTTATTATGATTGCACAATTTAATGTAGTACCACTTTATCACAATATCTATACATATATATACGATTTTATAAAAAAAGTTATTGGGTGCACGTACACCCTCACGGATCCATGTGGATCCACTTCTGTACCTAATTAAGGTTATCTTTTTCATTCGTTAGTTAAGTAGTGAAACACGTATATCATTATTGTACTATTTAATCATACTTTAGTTTGACACGATAAAAAAAACTCTTTAATTTTGATTAATATTATGAGAGAGGGTGTCAAAAAGAACTCAATAAATTATGTACTGATTTTTTATTTCATTTTTCATCTATATTGTTACGAATAAAGTTGTAAGGATGTGTACGTTGTATATATTTTTTTCTCTATTTTTATTTTATATATTTTCTCTCTATTAAATTTCTTTAAATTATTTTTTTTTAAATTTCTGATTGTAGTAAGTTTGTATTTGTATTTGAGCTCAAATTAATCATTTGCGACTTTATTGAAAGCTTGCTAACTACTAGCCAAAGTCCACAATTTTCGATTGATTGCTCAAAATTAGGTTTTAATTTATATATTAAAATATATTTTTATTTAGTGTTTATTGTCATACTTTAAAAGATTTATTTGTAATTATATGCATTTTATTACTCATTACACATCTATATTTATAAAATTTAAATTACTTTAATGAATCTATTAAAATCTATGTGAGATGCAGTTACACGTGTTCAGAAATTAGTATAGAAAATCTGCAAAAGCATTGAGCTATTGCAACCTTAATTTAAGTAGACTAATCAATTTATTAGCATAGAAGATTTCTCCCTGTCACATGCTAACAAGTCTATAACCTGGCGCAACTATATCACTACAAGAAAAGTGTTTATTACTTGAAGATTTTTATAGGAATAATGTGGTAAAATCACTAAGTAATTTGATTACCTGCTAATTTTCTTACCAATTAGAATACAAAAGAAATACCTTCATAGGAAATTATTACTTGCGAATTTATGAAATCCCTAGGTAATTTAGTTGCGGAAATAAATCCGCAGGTACATTATTTGCGGATTTATTTGTGATTAACTATTAAAATTTTATATGAATTATTTGGTAAAATTTCATTAAAAAGGGATTTTACCTACGAATTTCTACGAAAAAATTCACAAATTATTCTCCACGAAGGTTCTCAAGTAAATCCAAAGAAAGTTTAGAGGTGAAAATTCTTAATTAACAAAAGAAAATTTCTTGCGGATATTCATCAAACTATTTCGCAAGAAAATTCGTAAGAAATGCCCCAAGTAAATCCGCAAGAACAAATTTTCTCAAGAAAATTTTCATGAATATTTAGCATGTACATCCCCATGGAAATTCCCAAGTAACATTTCACACGTAAATTACTAAAAATATTTCACAATTAGTCAAAAATGTATTCAAAACCTCCAATAAGTCTCAAAAACACCATTTAATACAAGTCTAATATAAACCATTACAGCTAACAAAAAAAAAACATAATTCATAACATCCACATTAATAATATATGAGTCTTCAATGGTCCAAAATAAAATATTTCAAACTTGAATCCTCAATAAAACTACCAACCATCAGGGTCAGAATCACTTTCATCCACGTTATCAGGATTAGGATCACTTTCATTCATGTCGTCAAAGTCATCATCACTTTCATCCTCATAAGCTTGTTGTCTTCTTGAGATGAGCGTTCATCATTTGAAGATGATTTCTTGTATACATGTTTTATCAACAAGTTCAATACCTTTCTCATCCTCCTTCCACAATTGATACACTTTGAGCAGTAATATTTCTTGTTTCTTTCTTTCAAACTCATTCTGCGTAAGAATATGTTAATTCAGGCCATAAAAAGTGCTAAAAATATATTATTCGCATAAATTATATGACATTATAGTATCAAATAAAATCATAACAATCAACAAATATAAACATGTATATATTAGCATATAAAGCTTCATAAACCCAAAGTTGATTTTTTTAAATTATTGTGACTATTGTTATGACTTGTTCTATTAAGATAACAGGGGATGAAATTAGAAGAATAAGAGAACAAGAGGAAGGATTCAAGTGGTACCACGTATTTAACACTTAGTGTGAAGAAAAATCATTTCTTATTTGTTAAAACTCCGTACTCAGTCAAACAGTCAAATGGATTATACAAGGTACACTGCAATGGATTATACATTGTTAGGTACACTGCAATGGATTATACAAGAAGATTTACTCAATGAAAAATTCTTAAAGCAGAGATCTTTTCATATAACCAAACAGATTTATTTTGTAACTATACTTTATTATTTTCAAGTTATTAGTACACATTTCAAGTGACTAGACTTAACCATTTTCAAGTCACAAATTCACAATTTCAAGTAACTACACTTAATCATTTTTAAGTCACAAGTTTGCAATTTCAAGTAACTAAATTATTTTCAAGTCACTACACTAAATAATTTTTAAATAACTTATTCACATTTTAAGTCACTAGTACATATTTCAAGTGTAACGACGTAAAAATTTAACGAAATGTGTGAAATTTGTAATTTTATATGATTTGACTATTTTACCCCTCTCCGTAGTTGTATTATGGTATTTTTGGAGTGTGGGAGTGGTTGACATAATTTTTGATGTATTTTGATATCATTTATGCAATATTGTGATTTTTTATGGCTTCAAGAGCCTTATTTGGGACCAATATGGATATATTTTGATCCGTGCGATGGATGGCTAAACGGACTGCGCCAGCAGCTCCGGAATATCGACTTTAGGCTAGGTAGATCTTTGGTTCGGATCCCGGTGCACCCGAGCTCATTTCGACCTATTGATTGAAAAGTTGAAAAATTGAAAATATGGATGTGGGATCCACATTTGATCGAAATGACTTTGAATGAAAAATCTGACTTTGCCAGCAGATCCAAAATGTCAATTTTAGGGTGTTAGCATATTTAGTATAATTTTACGGCTTTTAAATATCATTTCGACCCTCGATTTGAAAAATTATAATTTCGGATTCGGAGGTCAACTTTGTGAAAATGATATTTTTTTAAAAATCTGATATCACCAACGAGTCCAGAATATCGAATTTAGTATGACTGCATAGTTTGTTTGCATGTATCAGACTCCGAACGAATCTCGAACACCCCGTCGAAGTCCGGAGTGGACTTTAAAAAAAAAAAAGCAGCTATTGCAGATTTTTCACTTTTTGATCCATTTTGCTCATTTTTCATGTTGCTTCTTGAGAGTTAAACCTAAATAGTTTGGGAGCTTAAAGGTGAAGCTTGTGGGAGCTTGAGAAGATAGATTAACATCTATTTCTTAGTTTTATTACAGATTTAAGGTAAAAATTCACCATTTTCCTTAGTTATTTCTTGATAAATTTCTTAAAACCTCAAAAATCTTAGAGCATGATTTTAAACCCAAATTTCACTTGTTTCGCTTGAAAAATATTTTTATCTTATAATTACTAGTTTTTCATCAATTTAACCTTCAAAACAACTCTGATTCTTGATTTTTAACCTGGATTTAAAGGATTTTATCCGGTAAAATTCAAAAATGATTTTTCTTCGATTTGAACTTCATTTTTGAATCAATTTAACTTGTTTTTTTAGCTGTAGGTTCCTAAAAATATGGGGAACATGTTTTTGAAGTAAAGTTTTGATTTTGCCCTTCTTTATCGGAAACTCATTTTGGGGGTCCGTTTTGACCCCGAACCAAAAGTAGTCAATATAAGTGTCGTCGGTTTTGTTTTGACACATAGATTTCATATTTGATGTTTTTAGTAGAGTTTGAAATTGTTCATGAAAAGTAAGGTCGCGGGTTCAAGTGTAGCGGATCGGTTTCGATTTTCGAGGTAGGTTATGGCTTCTCTTCAGACTGAGATGGGTAGTAAATGATGGTACAAAATCCATGTTAAGGGTGGGAACTAATCATGAAAATGGCTATCTATGTGTTGTGCCCATGTGGGGGCCTTTGTGTGATGTAATTATCGAAATTGAGATATTATGTGATATGTTTGACCGTGTGGGGTCCTATATGATATTGATAGCCTTGAATACACGTGAATAATTATATTGTGTTGTTTAATGTGGTACCATTGGTGTATTGTGATTATATTCATACTTATTGGCAAATGAGACGTGAAAATTCATGGATGATATGAAAATAATGAATGAATATTGGCTCATGTGGTTGTGGGAATATTTCATTATGGTTGGTTGTGGAAATATATCATGTGATTGGTTGTGGAAATACTCATTTTGATTGGTTGTGAGCATTACATCTTCATATCATACTTATTCATGAAACATTGGTACCACCATGGAACATCTGAGAAACACTGGCAACACCTTTTTTAAAAAAATATTGTAACACCTTATAAAACCCTTTCCGAGGGATATGCCAGAAAGGAGATATGAGATATGTGGATTGTATACAGGTTGACGAACCCCCCATGGGTCCTACGTAGGGAAGCTTTAGCTCCGTAGGTGTATACGGGGATTGTGCGACGATCCCGGAGGTTGTGCGACGATCTTGTACATCATCATTATCATCATCATATACATTGCACTTACTCTATTGTGTTTATGTTGTGTTGTATCGTCTTATTGAATTGTCATCTATGTATTTTCTTTTACCTTCCTTTACTTGTATTTGATGATCTTATATCTACATGTTCTCTCTTATTCTATTTATATATGACATAATGTATACTTGTGTTCTATACCTTGGTGTGTTGTTGTAATAAATATGAGATATATTAAAACTGTTAGTGCAAGCGGTGTGGGCTACTGTTGTAGGACATCTTCTAATTGCAGGTGACGTGTCCTTAGTGTATATTTTGTATGCTTTATTTACTACTTTGCTTGGTCGGCCTATGATACCTATTGAGTACAAGTGGACCGTACTCATGCCTACTGCGCCCTCTTGGTGCAGGTCTTAGCTCGAGTGCGCCTCATCTTGATTGACTCAGGTGATTGTTGGAGCTTCCAAGGTAGCGGTTGGACATTCATGTGTCCGAAGTTCACCTCTATCTTTCTATAGTTGTTATGTCTTTATTAGTATTCGGAGACAGTTATTATTTCTTTGTGGTTATTTTTTTGATGCATTTGACTCTTGGATTGTATTAGTAGTTCTTACACTATTGACACCTGGTTTTGGGCATGATTGGTATTTTAAATAAGTTCTTCCGTATTGTTATGATTACTTATATGGTTCGGCTTCATTCTAGAAGCTTTACAATGGAATATTCTGTCTTTTCTTCTTGTTGTATCAGTTTGGGTGATAGACTTACTTGTCAAGATACGCCACGACAAGTGCCATCATGACCCTTATTTTTGGGTCGTGACATCAAGTCACTGCACTCAAACCATTTCAAATAGCTAATTGACATTTCAAGTCACTATACTTAATCATTTTCAAGTAACTAAACTTAACCATTTTCAAGTCACTAGTACACATTTCAAGTCACTACAGATCATTTTCAAGTAACTAATTCACATTTCAAGTCACTACACTCAACCATTTTCAAGTCACTAGTACACATTTCAAATCACTACACTTAACTATTTTTAAATAATTAATTCACATTTCAAGCCACTATACTTAACCATTTTCAAGTAACTACTTCACATTTCAAATAATTATACTTAACCATTTTCAAGTAACGACTTCACATTTTAAATAACTATACTTAGTCATTTTCAAGTCACTACACTTAATCATTCATTTTAAGTCACTATACTTAACCACTTTCAAGTAACTAATTCATATTTCAAGTAACTACACTTAACCATTTTTAAGTCATTAGTACACATTTCAAGTCACTATGCTTAACTATTTTCAAGTAACAACGCTTAACTATTTTCAAGTTACTAGCATACATTTCAAGTCACTACACTTAATCATTTTAAAATCACTAGTATACATTTCAAGATACTACATTTAATTATCTTCAAGTCACAAGTTCATAATTTCAAGTAATTTAGTTCACATTTCAAGTGACTACACTTAACCATTCTCTAATCACAAGTACACATTTCAAGTCACTACACCTAACCATTTTAAAGTCACAAGTATACATTTCAAGTAACTACACTTAATCATTTTCAAGTCACAAGTTCACAATTTCAAATGACTACACTTACCAATTTTCAAAATTCACATTGCAAGTAACTGCACTTAACCATTTTCAAGTCACTACTACACACTTCAAGTCACTGCACTTAACAATTTTCAAATAACTAATAACATTTTCAAGTCACTAGTACACATTTCAAATCATTACACTTAACTATTTTCAATTAACTAATTCACTTTTCAAGTCACTATACCTAATTATTTTTAAGTAACTATACTTAATCATTTTCAAGTAACTATACTTTATTATTTTTAAGTTATTAGCACACATTTCAAGTGATTACACTTAACCATTTTCAAGTCACAAGTTCACAATTTCAAGTAACTACACTTGACCGTTTTCAAGTCACAAGTTTGCAATTTCAAGTAACTACACTTAATTATTTTCAAGTCACTACACTTAATAATTTTCAAATAACTTATTCACATTTCAAGTCACTACACTCAAACCATTTTCAAATAGCTAATTGACATTTCAAGTCACTATACTTAACCAATTTCAAAACACATACACTACCATTTTCAACTCTCTAATTCACATTTCAAGTGACTAAACCTAACAATAATAATAAGCGCTTGATCCTAATAACTTATTCGGGACCTCCACTTAAGGATTAAAAAAATTCATATTCATCCCACCATAACCCTCGATTGTGAACATAACTTCTGACAATTTGACAATAGTTACAAATGAGTGGACTTTCATGAATTTGATATTTTGCTTTGAGTCTCGATAATTTGAACATATTTCACGATTTATGGATAGAAATTTGAATTAAAACATCGAGTATACATCAGTGTAATCCTTAAAACATGGAGTATGCATCAGTGTAATCCATAATTACGTTGAGGTTTTATTCTTTCTTCTGGGGATCTTTAATTTCCCAACTGCAACAACAATGTCAACAACTTTGAAACTTCAAAGAAAAAGACAATTTTCAGAATCTATTTCATATTTTCTTTTCATATTTACATGTTTTCTTATTTAAATTAAATTTTGGTCTTACTTTTCCCTTTCAAATTTAAACATGTAAATAAGTTTTCACTTTTCATTGACTCTGTAAAATTGTCACAATTAGTAATATTTTTTCCGTTATAAAGAGTTACCTTGCCTTCTTTCGAGCTGATGATCTATCAAAACCAGTTTCATTATTTCAACAGAGGTAGTCTTATCACTGACTCCATTTGTAATATTTATAAAGTTACACTAAGTTTATTATTGCACATAGGTATTCTTATCGAGTCTCTATTATGAAACTACACTAAATTTATTGCTATTTTTGTAGAAAGTAACTTTACCTAATTAATCAGCTAATTGATAATACACAAATAATTACTTTCTAACAACGAAATCAAACTGTTAATGTGAAGGTTTAGTGTAATTCAAGGGTAGTATGTAAAAATTTAATGTATTCCAAGAACAAATTTAATCAGGAGATTTACCTTATGGAGGAGGGCGTCTGTTGTCGGCGATACCGGTGGTGCGGACGACTGGTTGGTTATTGGCGGTTGTTGTGGTTGTCGGCGGCGTTGGTGCGGACAACTTGGTTGTCGTCGATGGTGATGCGGATAGCTTGGAAATTTCAGCGGCTGTGAAGGTGGCCGGAGTTTAGAGAGAGCAAGAGAGGAGATGCGGATGAAAGTTTTTTGAGTGAGTTTAGGGTTTTGGTATTTTGGTGTTTTTTATATAAAAAATAAGATTTAATCTCAGCCGTCAATCTCATGAGATCGATGGCTATGATTAAAATTGAAAAGAAAATTGAAAATTAGTTTAAAAAATAAACCGAATTGAGTTTAAAAATAGGTTAAAATTTACATCAATTAGATATAAGGTTAGCTAGAATTTAAATAAAATTGAAACGATAATTGAATGAACTTAGACTGCTATTTAAATATAATAATAAATTCAAAATAATAATTTTTGAAAATTGTTAGTCTTACAAATAAATTACGTATGTCACATAGAAAATATTATATAAAAATTACTGATAATAAATTTGAAATAAGTTGGGCATAAATGTAATAATAATAATAATAATAATAATAGACAATGTTTGTAAATTATGGGCATGTATAATTGCGGAAATGATTTAATAAATATTAGCAAAATCATGTAAAATATTCTATAATGTAAAAAATAATAATATAAAACTAAACTAACCCAATTTAGTCCCACAAATTGGGGTCTGTGGAGGGCACAATGTACATAAACCTTACCACTAAAGTAGATAGGTTGTTTCCAATAGACCCTCGGTTTAAGAAAAATAGTCTGAAACAGTCCAATTTCAAGAAAAAATAGTAAAAGTTGATTTAATATTGACCGTTGATCAAATATGATGAATCACTGAGATTAAAATTGAGGAGATGGATCAAATTGGGATTAGAAATTGGATTAAAAAAATTAAATTTGGGATTTCTATTGGGTTAATATAATAATTGAGAAGATAATTGAATCGACTTAGGCTGCTACTTAAACATAATAATAAAAAATATTAATCAATGGCTGAGATCTAAAGATTAAGTATTTGGTTACAAAAACTAAATGGAGTTTGAAATTGAGTTCAATTGGACACAATTTGGGGTAGGATTGTAATAAATTGGATAAAATAGGCTAAAATTGTTATAAATTGAAAAAAATTAGGCTAGAAAATAAATAAATTAGAAAAAATTAAATTGACTAAGGTTGCGGATTAATACAATAATAATAATAGTAAAATAAATAATATAATTATTCTCAGATTAGTTATGAATAAATTGTGTAAATAAAAACACGACACATAATATATTACTTTAAAATCAAAGCTAAGAATTATTAATATTTGAAATTAATGATTTTGACAAAACAATGGCCTAAAGGGAGTATCGAGCGGTCAAAATTGGGTGTCAACACACACAAAACTAGAACCTTTGACTTCAAAATGATCGTGTGGGGATCTTTGCAAATGAAAAATTTATCGAGTTTATAGTAGAAGCTAAAGAAACTAACCTTTGATTTCGAATATCTCTCAAACCATTGAAACTTTGATTTTGGGTCTTCTCTTTGTCTTCTTAGAGAAAATTTAATTTTGGTTTTGATTTTTCTATTTTTTGGATCGGTTTTGGTTTTAAATTTTAGAAATTCGATTAAAATGTTTCGGTTTTTGATTTTTCAAAAAAATTGGTTAAACCAAAAAAAAAATTATATAAACAATATATTTATTTTATTATATATATAATTATATATATATATATATATATATATTATTTTATGTATTCAGTATAAATAATATTTTTTCGTTATTTCATTTAATTTCATCCATGTTGAGTTATTTATAATTGAACATGAAAAATAGATTTGAAAAAAAATATTTGTTTCTAAAAACAATCGCCAATTTTAAATGTCCGGTCATGACAAAGAAATACTCACTACTTTAATCTTTAAAATCAAAATAAAAATTTAAAATAACTGAGCCGAATTTATAGAAATCGAATCAAATCAGATTTATTTTAGTTTGATTACGGTTGTCATTTTCGTCAATCCAAAAATCGAAAAATCAAACCGATATTAAACAAGCAAATCGAACAAACAAAATGCCCACCCCTAATCTCATCATATATATAATTCAGAAACTACCTAATACTTTCAACTCAATCTAAAATAAAATAATTTTTATTTTATTTCGTGATTATTATACCTTATATCTCATACTAAACGACTCCTAAATATACATTATATTGATATATTATATTATCGTGCGTAGTATGATACCTTACAATTATATTTAAATTAATCAATAGAAAAACACGCTCTATTTGAGCCCTGAGTCGTTCTTCGCCCTATCTTATGCCAACAAAATTTCACCTCTTTATTTTTTTGGTGATAACATAACAAGTCAAGCTAAGGTTTATTCAGCTCGAATACATCTGTGATACCATCTATGTCAACAAATTAATTAATTTCTTGAGAATCTTTTGCTTGATTATACATCTCCACCGATTTAATGTCTAATTTCTTTTTATTTTATGTTTTTTATTCTTCAAGTTTATCCTTTTCTTATTTAAACTTTTCAAGTTACAAAATCCTACATAAATCCCCAAGAAATAATTTCAGCTAAATTTGTAGCAACACAATCCCCCAATAATTTCTCAAGTAATAATTTTGTAGGTAAATCCCCAAGAAACAATTTCAGCTAAATTTACAGCAACACAATCCCCCAATAATATCACAAGTAATAATTTCATAGGTAAATCCCCAAGAAAAAATCCCCAGCAAAATTTGCAGCATAAAATCCTCAAATAATTTCTCAAGTAATAAAATTCATTACATAAATTTTCACCAAAATATCTCTACATAAACCCGTAGGACAAATTACCTGAGGATTTTTCTATGAATTTAAAAAATATATATATATTTGTCCATATACCTGCGAATTTACCTAGAGATAAAATACCCACTGATACATTTTACCAGGTAATGTCGCAAGTAATAATTTCGCAGGTAAATCCCCAGCAAAATTCGCAACAAAAAATCTCCAAATAATTTTTCAGGTAATAAAATTCATTACATAAATTTTCACCAAAATATCTCTACGTAAATTCGTAGGATAAATTACCTAGGTATTTTTCTATGGATTTAAAAAATATATAATTTGTTCATATACCTGCAGATTTACCTAGAGATGAAATACCCGCCGGTACATTTCCCCAGATAATGTCGCAAGTACGAAATTTGCGGAATATGGCATCAAATTTACCTGCAAAATTTGTGGCAAATATATAGTTCGCAGGTAATATATTTTAACGTTGAGGAATTTAATATTTCCGTAGGTAAATTGGCATGTATTTCCTGCGATATTATTCCCTAGGTAAAATCCCCATGTAATTTACAGTTTTTCAGTAGTATATCAATAGTTGATTCCACAACGAAAATTCGTGATTTATAAATTACAATCAAACAATTTATCATTGCTTCAATCTAGCCTTGACACCAACATAAAAGCAGTCGGCGAACGAAGCACCCAACATTCACAAGTCTGGAGCCTAAAGGACAATTATTTCCATTAAAAATTTCGAAGGAGCAAGGGAAAATGAAAAAGTTTCAAATGGGACAAAGCGTGAGAAGATTCATGCCTTACTTAAATGGTTAATGATAAGGTGAGGGCATTGTCACGCCTTGCAAGGCGAGAATAATGTCATGTCTTATCCAAATAAATTCCCTTTCCCTGCGTTGACGAAACATGCTATTGACTAGATAAGGCGTGAGTCTGTACCCGCCTTGTAAGTTGAGGACCCTTGCACGCCTTGTAAGGCGATTCTCTATTCCCTCCTTTGCTTTAATTTTAAGTACTTATTTAGGGTACGTGCGTTGCACCTGTGTCTTGGATGCATGATACAATATCTCTTAGGTGAATATACCATGTCATTTATCTCTAATGTGAGATTTTCTGACACAAATTCAAATTTAATCAATTCTAATATAGATACACCACACCAACTAAAAACAAAAAAAAAAAAAAATCTATACAAATATTATATAATTTGTTCAGACAATCCTTTATTAATTGGCTCTATGACCTGGCCAACAATTTAAAATTTCTCTCCTATTATTATTTTTCAGTTACATACCAAACTGTTTGCAGAATGAAATTAAAGAACCTAATAAAAACCCCTATTCTTCTTCCATTTTCCTTTCCGCAACAACAAAGGATAATTCAAAAGAAAAAGAACCCATTCGTTTCTTTCTTTCTATCTTTAGTTCTTAAAGAATAATACTGATATTACTGCTCATTTTTCTTTGTGTTTCTGGGAAAAATTTTCATCAGGAATGAGAAATAAAGCAAGTTGTTACAATGATACATAACTAATACTCGCATAACTCTAATCAACTACCAAACACCTACTTAAATTATATAATTGTAATTTTTGGACCATACACTATTTTTTTAAAAAAAGTAGAATTTTTGAAACACAAAACTCAATTAAGTAGGCACATCTAAATGTATTTAGACCCAAAAACTACTTCATATAACTTCAAGACCAAACTAAAAATATAGTATATTTACCTCAAATCATAAGGAACAATTTTTGAAATTGTCTGATGCCTCTTTATTCCCTAAGCAAACACAAGCGACCAATGATGACAAGCTTAACAGTAAGTCATAATGTATGATACGAAGATAAAAATGCATATTGAATTATATATTACATAACTGCAAGAATAAATGAAAAATATAGAAAGTTACATATAACCTCAAAATCAAACAACAGATATAATAAATTTATCTCAAATCATAAGGAATGTCGAGGTACGAGCCACCTACACCAAAAGAATGACAATGTGGATCAGAGAGTGACACTGAGAAGTAGGTTTTGAAGAAAGGTTCTTGCTAAATGAATCTTATGCTTAAGTTGTATACAAGATTCACAACTATATCGTCTCCCTTATTTATTTAATAATTCCTGAATTAAGATCTTATAAACTATGTTGGTAAATTTCCACGGAGAAAAAGGTATTATATATTATATAACTGTAAGAACACATTAAAAATTAAAAAATTAACCTCAAATTATGGCTACCTTTAATTTGATTTTCTCTTATACGGCTTTTTTAACAAGAGGAAATAGTAAAAGGACAATCACGTTAGGTGTAGTTTTATTCAAGTCAAATAAGATGTAATACCTAAAATATGGAAGGAAATCCTAATGAAAGTATGAGACGAATTTCACACCAAACTAATTCTAATCCTTAAAAATAGGGAAGAAAAATTAGGAAGTTATTCCATAAAATATGTAAAGAAAATTAAATTACTTAACCTAATTAAATTAAATAATTATTTCTGAAAATAGTGAAAAAATTATTTTGTCACAAGTAAAGAGTTTTAATGAAGGGAAAAAATTCACATCACTTTTTTAAGGGTCTTCATACTTTTAATATATTATTACTAGATTAAGTGTACGCACCTTTTGCGTGTACCTCACTTTATTGAGTTCAAGTATTATACTAAATAAGATATTTGTTTAAATAATAAAGATAAATACAATAATTAAATTCAACATCTTTTAGAGAATTTATTTAATTAAACCTAACCTTTATTAAAAAAAAAACCGATCGACACTCATCTACCAATTGTAAATTGCAACAAAACAATATGATGATAGAGACATCAAAACAACATAATTAAATCTAACATTTACACAAAAAATTTTTATTTTCAAAATAGAGATATAAAAATAATACAATTAAACCTAACTTTTACCTAAAAAAAATTCCTCAAAGCTGGCCGACATTCATCTACCACCTGTAAATTCATTTACGACCTATAAATTACAACAAAATAATACAATAGCGATCACAAAACTCCAATTTGACGAAAATAATTTTTGTCTAAGCGAAAATTTTGACACTAAAGAATGACTTGAATGAAAACATTATATATATATATATACACACACACATTGAATTCTATTATGTTGACAAAAATAGTAAAGAAGTTGAGGGTTAGAAAATTAAGCATCCACCAATCTAGACATGAAACTGAATCAAATTAGATGAACGTCAATCATATTTTTCCAATAAGTAAACCAGTTTCCTCTCTATTTTAACGTGCATCTCAATATTTTTAAAAGTATTTCCTTAATAGAATCCTATTTAGAAGTATTTTTCTATCCTATTTTAGGAGTATCTTTCTAGTTGATAAGTACAAAGGAAAATATTAAATCTAGTTAATATAATAAAAATAATTAAATAATAAATTGAAAAAAATAGTGAAAAGATAGCTTTGTCTGAAGGAGAGTTTTTAATGAAGGACAAAAAGTTCAAATAACTTTTCTAAGGGTCTTCACACTTTCAATATATTATATAGATATAGATAGACAGAGTTTTAATGAAGGACAAAAAATCCACATCTCTTTTTTAAGGGTCTTCACATTTTTAATATATTATAGATTATAGATATAGATATAGATTATAAATATAGATTATAGATAGATTATAGATTATAGATATAAATTATAGATAGGCTATAGATTATAGATATAGGTATAGATATAAATTATAGATTATAGATATAGATATGGATTATAGAAAGATAGATTATAGATATAGATATAGTTAGTGTTTTGTTAAAATGGTATGTCAAAATTTTGCATGTATTTTAGTTTTTTTCTGCACATTTTGATTAGTGTATATATTATGTTAGAATGTGCGTGAAAAACTTTGGAAAATATAGTGTCTGCCTTTAAATAACAGTTGATCTTGAGTTATGCAGAATTATTTATGCTATTTTCTGGATTTTGATTTATCTTTTGTATACTTTGAAAAGTAAAATGTAAAAAGACTATCTCAAGTGAATAAAAAATAGGTCTTTTAAATGGGTGGAAAATGTCAATAGTTGATTTCACGTTTTGAACTTGTGATAATCATTACCGTTATTTTAACACCTAGACATCACCATTATTTATTTATTTTTTTTAAAAAAGTTAAATGTCCACAAGGGAGTTGCCACCTCAACCCCCCACCACACACACCCCAAGAGAAAATTTCCCTCTCTGTTTTAGTAATGCCAACTGTGGTGACTAATTTTATTTTCTAATTACTTGCTTCAAATTGATCTAATAACCACTTTTGTTCTTACAGATCTCCAATAAGGTATGAGGTGTTGTTCTAGTAGTGGAAAGCGGGGGCTATACTCATGCTTAAGCTGGCTCAATATGGATAGCTCAGCAAGTTTTTGGCTTAAGTAATAGTAATTATTTGTCAAAAGTAGACTTTAAGTAGCTGTTATTTTTTTTGAAAACGCCTTTAGGTTATCAATAAAACTGAGTTAATATGTGATCATGACAGTACACTGATACATACGTCAACTTTAAATACTCTTCCTAATTGGCCAAAAGGTCAAATAAGACGTAAGACAACAATTTAACAGAATCTTGATGTTTGAAATTTTAGACTCAAGCTTTCAATTTCCATCTCTATGAACTTTCAATAGATTTTGAAAGAGCCAAGTATTAAAGTACTTTGTAATTTTCGATTATGTTTTAAACAACGATCCTCCAAGCATTTTTCTGTGCACTTGTCCCCAATGAACAAATAAGTGATTTGAACTTTGCTTGCATCCATAATCATGTAAGATTAAGGTTCAAATATAACACAAATAAAAATGTTAAACGACTTATTTTCCATTAATTTAAAATAATAATAGAAAGAGCGCCAGATAAAATTCAAAGCTACTTATTACTTTGTGAAGTAGACATCTAAACCATGAGTTGGGAAAAAGATCATAACCTTATATTACAAGCTACTAAGGTCATAGTTTACGTTCTTGGTTACTCCCTCCATCTCAAATTACTAAACATGTTTGACTACAGAAAATCAGATCGTTATAGTGGAATGTCGTCATAACGAGGTTTAACTGTATAAAAATTATTGATGTAACAGTCTAATACTATTTTAGTATTTCAATATTATGGAGAAAAAATATTATCGTAAATTTAATTATATACTAGTTAATATTTTCCTATTTTACTTGATGTGAATTATATATTTAATCTCTTTATTTTTTTTTTCTCAATTAGTGTTCATATATTTATTATTTTAAATTATTTACATTTATAATATTTATTATATCCAAAATAATGTGAGGACCATAATGTTAGTATGTTACTTGTAGTAAGAAGTAAAAGGGTGAAATTTAAGTTATTTGATTCATAAAGACATAATTCAAAGAGGGCCTTAAAAAGGCCATATGATGAACACCGGAACTGTATTCTTGTATAGGCCTGATAACCACATATATAAGTCTTCTGAAGCCCACTGATACATCTCATCTCAAATTGATTGGCCCATCTTTCTACATTCGCTTTACAACAAAATCGGAAACCCAATTTTTTCTCTGCGAGTAATAATGTTGCGGAGGAAAATCTAGTAGAAAATATTTGCAACTTTTTGATCTAATTTCCTTGCCATGAAATGGGTTTTGGGATGTGATCACACTGTTTTCTTGCTTTCCCTTCTTATATATACAGATTTGCATTACATTGCTTCTCCCTAGTTTGTCTAGCAATTTTATTTCTAATTTGCAAGATTGATAGAGTGATAAGAACACTAAGTAGCATGAATACTTCAAGGGTAACAGGGTGAATCACAAAAATAGACCCAAATTGGAGTGACTTTCAAATTTTAGCCCCAAATAAAAAAGTTTTCTTAAAATAGCCTTTACCTATTAATTAATATTTTTTTTTAGACAAAATTGCCTCTGATCAATGAAGTAAATTACATATATGATCCTCATAATGGATAACTCCATATTTATATTTTTCAACTTTTATTTTTTTTCTCTTTTTAATTTTACTTTGATTTTTCTTTTTTTTTTCTTTTCTCTTTTTGTTTTTATTTTTGTCAACCCTTACTTTTTTTTCCTTTTTTCCTCTCAACTTCTTTCTTTTTTATTTTATATATATATATATTTTTTTTCTTTCCTCTCTTTTTTTTGTTCTTTTTAGTTTTTCTCAACCCTTACTTTTTTATTTATACCTTTCAACGTCTACTTTTATTTTTTTAAAAAAAATATTTGATTTTTTTCTTTTTAATTTTTTCTCGACCTTTATTTTTATTTAATTTTTTTTATCAACCTTTATTTTTTTTCCTATTTTCTCTCAACTTCTACATTTTCTTTGATTTTTTTTTAATATTTTTCTTCTTTTTTCGTAATTTTTATTATTTTTGTTCTTTTCTTCGATTTCTTCCATTCAAGTTATATCTCATGAGTAAGAGTTGACACTATCACATTATAAAAGCAAGACTTACGACTTTCGGACAATAAACTACATTTCATGGGTAAGAGTTGACACTACTACATTGTAAAGGCAAGAACAACAAGTTATGTTTCATGGGAAAGAGTCGACACTACCACATTGTATTTTGATTTATGAGATGTTTTATAGCTCTTACATCAGAGGAAAGACTTAGCTCAAGGACTTTCAAACAACAAGTTATGTTTCATGGGTAAGAGTTGACACTATCACATTGTGTTTTGATTTATAAGATGTTCTACAACTATTGTCTTAGAGGCAAAACTTAGCTTAGGGACTTTCAAACAATAAATTATGCCCCATGGGCAAGAGTTGACTCTACCACGTTTTTTTTCATTTATGAAATGTTCTACAACTATTGCCTTAGAGGCAAGACTTAGCTCAAGAACTTTCAAACAACAAATTATGCCCCACGGGGAAGAATTGACTCTACCACGTTATATGTTCATTTATGAGATGTTTTACAACTATTGCCTTAGAGGCAAGACTTAGCTCAAGGAATTTCAAACAACAAATTATGTCCCATGGGCAAGAGTTGATCCTAGCACATTATGTTTTCATTTATGAGATGTTCTACAACTCTTACCTTAGAGGCAAGACTTGACTTAAGGACTTTTAAACTACAAATTATGCCTTACGGGTAAGAGTTAACTCTACCACATTATATTTTCATTTATGACATGTTCTACAACTATTGCCTTAGAGACAAAACTTGGCTCAACGACTTTCAAACAAAAAATTATGCCCCACGGGCAAGAGTTGACTTTACCACATTTTATTTTCATTTATGAGATGTCCTACAACTATTACCTTAGAGACAAAACTTAATTAGCTCAAGGACTTTCAAACTAATGCCCCACGGGTAAGAGTTGACTCTACCACGTTATGTTTTCATTTATGAGATGTTCTACAACTATTGCCTTAGAGGAAAGACTTAGCTTAAGGACTTTCAAACTACAAATTATGCCCCACGGGCAAGAGTTGACATTACCACGTTATGTTTTCATTTATGAGATGTTCTACAACTCTTGTCTTAGAGGCAAGACTTAATTAGCTCAAAGACTTTCAAACTATAAATTATGCCTCATGGGCAAAAGTTGACTCTACCATGTTATGTTTTCATTTATGAGATGTTCTATAACCATTGCCTCAGAGGTAAGACTTAGCTCAAGGACTTTCAAACTACAAATTGTGCCCCACGGGCAAGAGTTGACACTACCACGTTAAGTTTTCATTTATGAAATATTCTACAACTCTTGCCTTAGAGGCAAGACTTAATTAGTTCAAAGACTTTCAAACCACAAATTATGCCTCATGGGCAAAAGTTGACTCTACCATGTTATGTTTTCATTTATGAGATGTTCTACAACTATTGTGTTAGAGACAAGACTTAACTCAAGGACTTTCAAACTACAAATTATGCCCCACGGGCAAGAGTTGACACTACCACGTTATGTTTTCATTTATGAGATGTTCTACAACTCTTTTCTTAGAGGCAAGACTTAATTAACTCAAAGACTTTCAAACTACAAACTATGCCCCACGGGCAAAAGTTGACTCTACCATGTTATATTTTCATTTATGAGATGTTCTACAACTATTGTGTTAGAGACAAGACTTAACTCAGGAACTTTCAAACTATAAATTATGCCCCACGGGCAAAGTTGACACTATCACGTTATGTCTTTCATTTATGAGATGTTCTACAACTCTTGCCTTAGAGGCAAGACTTAGCTCAAAGACTTTCAAACTAAAAATTATGCCCCACGACCAAGAGTTGACACTACCACGTTATGTTTTTATTTATGAGATGTTCTACAACTATTGCCTTAGAGGCAAGAGTTAGCTCATGGACTTTTAAATAATAAATTATGCCCCAGGGGCAAGAGTTGACACTACTACATTATGCCTTTATTTATGAGATATTGTATAACTCTCTCCTTAGAGACACAACTTATCTCAAGAATTTTTAAAGAATTTCGTAACAACAATTCATGCCCTTAACTTTACTTTGATAGCCAAAAAAGAAGATACCTTTGCGGATTATCTAATTTTTTATTTATTAGCAAAATATAATAGAAGTTGAGAAAAAAGAAAAAAACGATCAAACAAAATAGGGAAATAAAAAAAAAAGATTGAGACAAAAAAGAAAAGAAAAAAATAAAGATCAAGAAAAAAGCGAAGAATTAAAAAAGTTGAGAAAAATAAAAATCAGAGGAAAAATAAAAATAAAGTTTGAGAAAAATGAGGAAAAAAGAGAGAACCGAAAAAATAAAAAAACGATCAAACAAAATAGAGATATAAAAAAAAAGAGTGAGAAAAAAAGGCAAGAAAAAAATAAAGATTAAGAAAAAAATGATGAATTAAAAAAATTGAGAAAATAAAAAAATGAGACGAAAAAATAAAAATAAAGTTTGAGAAAAATGAGGAAAAAAATGAGAACTGATAAAAACAAAAAATAAAAGAAAAATAAAGGTTAAAGACAAATGAATTAAATAAAGAAAAAAAAACAGAAATAGATAATGCTTGGGAAAAAAATAAAGGTTGAGACAAATGAATAAAAACATGAAAATAAAATTAAAGAAAAAAATAAAAAGTAAATATAATAAAAAATAAAATAATAAAATTAAAAAAAGCGAAAATAATAAAAAATAGAATAATAAAATTAAAGGAAAAAATAAAAATTAAAAATAATAAAAAATAAAATTTGAGAGATAAATAAGTATGGAAAGTTAAAAAAATATATTTAAGGTGTAGAGAAAAAAAATAATTCTTGTACTATACTTAAAAAGTAAGGAAAGTTATTCTTTAAAGACATTTCTTATTGAGGTCAAATATCTAAAGTCACCTATAATTGAGTGTCCAAAATAATACTAAATTAATTGATATTTTCATTATTCTAATGATTATTTTCAGACTAAAATTTGACTGACAAGTAGCTAGGTCTTCTATCTTTGTTTCATTATTATAAAGGAAAAAAAACATAAAACATATATAATATAAATTTTAACGAAATAAATGATTTCTTTTACTACCTTCCTATTTTTTTAATTTTAGTTTGGCAACTAACATAT
The DNA here is from genome assembly GCF_002878395.1 of Capsicum annuum. NCBI lineage: Eukaryota > Viridiplantae > Streptophyta > Magnoliopsida > Solanales > Solanaceae > Capsicum > Capsicum annuum. Next base: position 156,776,504 of record NC_061111.1, on the reverse strand, counting down.
TGTATTAATCACGAAAGAATTAATTGCAAAGACTAAGATACAAAAAGTGAAAATAATAAAAAATAGAATAATAAATTTAAAGGAAAAAACTAAAAACTGAAAAAAAAGTAGAATGATAAAAGTAAAGGAAAAATAAAAAAGTGAAAATAATAACAAATAAAATTTGAGAGATAAATGAGTATGGAAAGTCTAAAAATATATTTGAGGTGTAGAGGGGTAAAATTGTACTTTTAATATATTAAAAAGTAAGAAAGACTATTCTTCAAAGACATTCTTATTTGGGATCAAATATCTAAAGCCATTCATATTTGGATCTATGACATGCAATTTTCTGGTGTAAACATACTTCATAAGAGAAGCCACAGAACCACAATTGTCCTGTCTCATCTTTGCACCACTTCAATTATCTGAATCCCAAGTTCTAATTGTGGAAGAAATTACTGTAGTAAAGCTGTGAACGTTCTTGAGAGTAACATATTTACACCTCTGATGTCTGTTAAGGCATTTTGCACGTTCTTAGTAGAGTCCGGAGACCTTTTCCGCATCTAATTTTTATGGTGTCACGGTATATTATTCAGAAAAGTAACTTTTGGAGTCTGGTCCAAAGCACATATTTGGCATAAAATTCACTTTTTTTTTTTAAATTGGGATAGGGGAAGGGGAATGGGAGAGGGTATTACAATGTGGGAATCGAACACTCACCAACAAGGTGAAAATTTAGATAACTAGCCAACTAAGTTACTAAGATTCCCCGCATAAAATTCACTTGGCCCTGAATTACTTGAATGCTTACTTAGCCAAAATGACAAGGGGAATCTTAGTGGTATATATACATACGAGAAGAAAACTAGAAGAGGCCCGTCTGTAAAGAATTCATTGAGGCATTTCGAGCTGCTTAGCCTCTACATATTTCTTCTTTAAAACAACATAATCATCCTGATAACTCATAAAGTTCTACCATACACATGCTATGTAGAAAGTGATCCATAAGATAAAAAGATCACCATGGCTTTGAAGTATAGCAATCTACAATTGTGTGAATTAGAAAAAGAATCTACCCTGATGTTCTTCAATTGAGGTTCATTTTAGAATTTAAGTTTGGTGCAACGTTGGTGTATTTTTTTTTTTACACTATCAAGTAACTTTTACCTGCTGCAACAGTTCATCAATTTTTCAAAAAAAAATATAAAAATGAATAACCTGCTATAACAGGTAAAAATCACATGATGATCTAAAAAGAAAATACACCGACGATGCACCAAACTTAAACTCTTCATTTTAACCTTCCAATTTTGGCAAGTCGCGTGTAAGTAACATAAACTTAGATAGTTTGGAACCTAATGTCATTTGATTCGCACATTGACACAATGAAACTAGTTATAACGCGTTGATTACTCAACCGACACAACCTTATCAGAATCCATGGCCTAATGTCCTCCGGATGAATCTATTCCGGTAGAGTACGGTAAATATGTGGAATTATATGAAAATGCTTAACGCACTTTCATAGCATGGTTACAACATGATATGCTTGCTAAGTGATCATCAAGAACCTCCTGCAATCCAAACTGATCTTATATAAAGACAATCTAAATCTCGTTTCACTTTAAATTGAACATAAATTCGAAAATTGACAAACCGTGTCAGTTATGTAGATGCCAGAGGACTCAAAATTCAAAAACTTTCAAGACAAACAGTGTCAGTTATGTGACCCTCTGTACGAGTGACAACTGTCTATGGTGGAACACAAAAATTACCCCATTCAACTTTTGTTCTTTCTTGTTAGCTCAAACCCTTTTACTTTGCTACCCACATCAATTTTACTCTGAATCCAACTAGAGAAAGAGACCTATTGAAAATTTGGAAATCTCAGCAGCAGTGAGTGATTAACACACAACCTCTATGGTTTGTTCTCTCACACTACTTTTGTAGGTTGTGTGAGACCCAAATTATAGTTTTTCCTCAAATTCGTACAGTAAAACCCTGCTGTTGTTGGACCCATTCTGGTGTAGTTTATTTTGTTGGTTGCTAGGTGACTCACACATTTTGCAGTTACGGTGATTCTCAGATATTGCAACTACTGTGAACAATTGAGACAAAACGCTAACCATCTATTGGTTACAAGGTATCACTCAGATATTGCAATTACTGTGAACAATTGAGACAGAACACTAAGCCTGAACCTATAAACATGCCTGATCCATCTAGTGAGGTGACATAACTTAGCTTACAAGCACCAGTATCAGCTTGGTGATAAGCAAATACTACGAATCTTCTACAATTCATGTATTAACAAAATGTTGCAAAACCTAATAGGCATTCCTATTCATGTTCCAATTGAAAGCTCTACGCTAGACAAACTTTTATAAACTGACCATAGAGTCTGTCAGCGACTCCATGAAAACATCTAGAAGTGAACTCAAGACATGATGCACCCAGCAAGAGAGTCTAAAGTTTTGGAATGTGCTCTAAACCTCAAAATAAACCAAATCCGTAGTAAATAACACTAGCTTCAATAAAAGTTACAAAAACAGACAGCTTGTGACTATAGCAGAAGCTAAAATCGTCTTAACCCCCAAATAGTCTGATACGATGATTTAAATCTTACTACTTATAATTGTGTTCATTTTTGACCCAATATGAATATGAATATGAAGAGACAGCAAACATTGTAGCCATAAATACATACTCCTTATAAAACATACATTTTCTTACCTAATATGGTGAGCACTTTACAAAATAACAAGAGAAATGACCGGCCACAAAAAAAAGAGAACATTAGCTGTAATTTTGTGAATTAACTGACATTGAACTCTAAACCTAAATCGCGAAGCATGAAGTATACAATGAGGTGAAACAACAAAATCGTACATGCACCTGTATTTGCTTGGCATAAGTATATCTGCAATCTTCATTCCAGAATTACTCACTGTAGCATAACCTAACAGGCATTCCATTCCACATTTCCCCAATTTACATTCCCTGAATCAAAGCAAATGCTAGTTTAGCCCCAATGAGTGTTGGGATATGGGTCTTTGTCCCTTCCTATGTGAATGAATAAAATTTAATTTGGACCAACCCACTTTTACCCATAGGCCCAATGCTATGAGACATATATATAGATCTTTTTAAGTCTTATTTCATCAGCATAAAGAGAGTTTTCAGCAAAACAAAGCTGATTTTCATTAGCTTGTGGTCACTTGTGACTGTAAGCACCGTGTGGCGTCCAGGGTGTACTCCCAGGGGGTTACAAGAGAGTCCAAAACCCGGGAAATTTGAAATATCAAAACCCAGGGTGTTTTAGTCTCGCCCACTAGGATCATTCGTCCCAGAATGACGGACAAGGTAGTACTAGGATCATTTATTCCAGAATGACGGACAAGGTAGTACTAGGATCATTCGTCTCAGAATGACGGACAAGGTAGTACAAGCACGAATTATACCCCAACATAACCATTCCAACCTTTAACTAAGTTAGAATACAAAGATGCAAGGAAATAAACCTTCCTTTAACCAAGTTAGAAGACAAAGATGTGATTAAGAGCACATACCTTCCGCACGAATATCTAAAATAGAAAACAAATGTGGATACTTGGACTTCATCTCCTCTTCTGCTTCCCAAGTAGCTTCTTCCACCTTGTGGTTCCGCCATAGAACCTTAACCGAAGCTACATCCTTGGTCTGCAATCGACAAACCTGTTGATCTAAGATCTTAACCGAGACCTCTTCATAAAACAGAGAATTCAAGATGCCTGATCCTTCCAAAGGAACAACCTATGAAAAATCTCCTATACACTTTCTCAACATAGAGACATGGAATACCAGATGAATGGAGCTCAAACTAGGAGGCAACTCCAATTCATATGCCACGTTACCAACCCTTCCTCAAAACCACATAAAGACCAATATACCAGGGACTTTCCCAAATAGCATTACTCCCTTCATGGGAGACACCTTTAGGAACACCCAATCCCCAACCTCAACCTCTAAGTCTCTGTGCCTTACATCTACATAGGAATTGTGGCGACTTTGGGCTGTCTTAACCCTATCCCAAATTACTTTTACCTTCTTCATAGCCTGATAAACTAAATTCAAGCCAAGCATATCTGCCTCACCAAGTCGAACCACCCAATAGGAGATTTACATCTCCTACCAAACAACGCCTCGAAAGGTGTCATCTCAATACTAGAATGGTAACTATTATTGTAGGCAAACTCTACAAGAGGTAGATGCTTAACCCAATTACCACCAAAATCAATCACACACACACGAAGTATATCCTCCAACATCTGAATAGTACTTTCTGCTTGCCCGCCCGTTTGCGGGTGAAAAACAGTACTCATACTAACTTTAGTCCCCAACCTTTTCTGGAACGACCACCAGAAGTAAGATGAAAACTGCGCACCATGATCAGAGATAATCGAAACAGGTACCCCATGCAGCATCATAATCTCATGAAGATACAATCTTGTATAATCCTCAACCGAAAAGTTAGTCCTCATTGGCAAAAAATGAGCCGCCTTTGTCATCCTATCCATGATGACCTAAATTGAATTAGATTAGTTCTGAGACTGAGAAAGGCTGGTAAGAAAATCCATGTTGATCACTTTCTATTTCCATTCAGGCAATTGAATCTCCTGATACTAACCCCCAGGCCTTATGTGCTCAACTTTCACCTGTTGACATACCAAATATTTAGCTAGCAAATCAGCCACATCCCTCTTTATATCATTCCAACAATACATCTTCTTGAGATCATGATGCATTTTCATCAAATTAGGATAAACAATGTAGCGCGATTTATGCATCTCAGCCAATACCCTTTCTCGCAAACCATCGACGTCGGGAACATATAACCTCCTTTTGTACCGCAAGGTACTATCACCATTTTCCACCTACCTCACCCTTGATTTTTATCAAGACAGGATCCAACACTTGCTTCTCTTTGATCTCTGCACCAAGAGATGACCGCACCACTTCTTGTATCAATACACCACCATTCTCAGATTTCAAAAGGCAAACTCCAAGATTAGCCAAGCGAGTGAATATCCTTCACCAACTCCCACCTCCCCTTATCCACATGAGCTAAAATCCTCATAGACAACCTACTAAGAGCATCAAGAACCGTGTTAGCTTTACCTGAGTGGTATTGAAGACTCATATCGTAGTCATTGAGAAGTTCAAGTTATCTCCTCTGCCAGAGATTAAGCTCCTTCTAAGTAAATACATACTGCAGACTATTGTAATCCGAAAAGATATCCACATGCACTCCATAAAAATAGTGCCGCCTGATTTTCAATGCAAAGACCACAGCTAACAGTTCCAAATCATGAGTAGGATAGTTCCTCTCATGCACCTTTAACTGCCTAGAAGTATAGACTATCATCTTCTCATGCTGCATCAAAACATAACCAAGTCCCACCTGAGAAGCATCACAATAAACCACAAATCCCTCATTGCCTTCAGGCAAAGTCAAAACTGAAGCCAAATTTAGTTTATCCTTTAGCTTCTCAAAATTACCCTCACAAGCATCTAACCAAGAGAACTTTACCTTCTTCTGAGTCAATTTAATCAATGAGGAAACTATAGAAGAAAAATCCACCATAAACCTCCTAGAATAACTAGCCAAACCCAGGAAGATCCGAATATCTGTTGGAGTCATGGGTCTAGTCCAATTCTTAACTACCACAACCTTTTGTGGATCCACCATGATCCCTTCACTAGAAATAATATGACCCAGAAAAGTGACAGCGTTTAACCAAAACTCATATTTTGAGAATTTGGCATACAACTGCTGCTCCCTCAAGGTCTGAAACACAATATAGAGGTAATTGGCATGATCCACTTCACTCTTAGAATATACCAAGATGTCATCTATGAACACAATAACAAACATATTCAGAAATTGATGGAAAACCATATTCATCAAATCCATAAATGCTGTCGGAGCGTTGGTCAACCCAAATAATATAACCAGAAACTCAAAGAGCCCATACCGAGTATGGAATGTCTTATTAGGGATATCCACCTCCCTAATTTTAAGATGATGATACCCGGATCTAAGATTAATTTTGGAAAAGAGCTTAGCAACTTGCGACTGATCAAATAAGTTATTTATCCTTGGAAGGGGATACTTGTTCTTAACCGTCACCTTATTTAATTGCCTATAGTCAATGCACATCCAAAGGGAACCATCATACTTTCGTACGAATAACACTGGTGCACCTTACGGGGATACACTAGGATGAATGATACCCTTATCCAAAATATCCTTAAGTTGCTCCTTGAGTTCCTTCAACTCAGTTGGTGCCATTATATAAGGAGGAATAGATATTGGACGAGTGTCCGAAACCAAATCAATCCCAAACTTAATCTCCCTATCCGGAGGAACACCAGGAAGATCATCTGAAAAGACTTCAGGAAACTTATTCACCACCGAAACCAAATGCAAAGAAGGACCTTCCAAGTTAGAATCTTTAACCCAAACTAAATGATAGAGACAATCCTTTGAGATTAACCTTCGATCTCTAAGATATGATATAAATTTCCCTTTAGGGGCTAAGGAACCACCCTCTCATTCAATAATTGGCTCACCAGGGAACCTAAAGACAACCTTACGAGTATGGCAATCTAAGGACACGTAGCATGAATGTAACTAATCCATTCCCAAAATGACATCAAAATCCACCATATCTAGTTTATACAAATCCACCAAAGTCTCCATACTACCAACTTATACCACACATACCTTATAAGATCTTTTACCAATCATAGAGTTACCTACCGAGGTAGAAATATAAAAAGGATCCAAAATAAACTCAGGATCAAAACTAAAATACACAACCACAAATGGGGCACATAATAAAGAGTGGACCCCAAATCCAAAAAATAATATACGTCATGAGAAAAGAGTTGTAACGTGCCAGTCATGACATCAGGCGATGCCTCAAACTCTTGTCGGGTAGTAAAAACATATAGCCTATTCTGGCCTATGTCGGTACTAGAAGTAGAAATAGATGCAGAAGCAACACTTTTTGGTGCAGGAGTAGATGAAGAAGTAACCAGAACCTTGTTCACCCCCGAAGCAATCTTACCAACCAGACAATTTCTAAGTATATGGCCTGTCTGACCATATTTAAAGCACATGTCCCTCCCCTAATCACAGAAGCCTTGATGCAACCAACCACAGAACCTAAAAGAAGGACATAATAAAGCCGACTGTGCCCCACTAGCCTAAGATTAGTCACCCTATGCCCTGAAGTTATCGCCACCCTGTTGACACCAGTCACCCAACGATTTCGAGTAAGGAGCACTCGCTGTGGAGAAAGAACCCAAACTCTTCTACTTATTCTTTAGCCACTTACCACCATTTTTACCACTTTGTTGTTGTCCATCTTACTTAGAGAACCTGAACTTTTTACCTTGCGTTTTACCTACCTCATCCTTATTTTTCTTTTCTTTCTCCACCTATTACATATGAATAACCAACCTAAATATATCCATTGTCCTTGATCAGCAATGTCATCTTGCTTTCAAGGATCAACTCCTAAGACAGTCCTGAAGCAAACTTTCTCATCCTGATTCTCATATCAGACACCATCCCAAAAGCATACATAGACAACTGGTGAAACTTTAAGGCATACTCCTTAACCAATATCTTTCCTTACTTCAGATTAACAAATTCTTCCATTTTTACTTTTCTCAGCTCCTGAGAAAAAAAGCAGTCCAGAAATGCATTAGAGAAAGTTTCCCACAAAGATGACTCCTCAATATCACCCCTTGCTATATCCCATTCCTCGTACTATTGGTACGCTACATCCTTGAGCTGATAAGTTACAAACTCCACTCCTTCCACATTCGTAGTGTGCATAATCCTGAATATTTTTTCTATATTATCCAGAAAACCCTACGGATCCTCCTCCACCTTAACACCAGTAAATATTGGAGGACTCAACCTCATAAACTAGCCAAACCTTGAGGCCTTAAAAGATGCAATACTAGATGTACCATGCTCATCCTGAGAATCTACCAACTGAGCAATCATATAAATCAACTGACGAAATTCAGCATTCATTACGTCAGCCTGAGAAGGACTAGAAAAAAACCAGTAAAACTCCAAAAATATTAGGGACTGGACCCCTAGACCGAGTATGGATCCCCTGCATAGAGTATGTCCCATCAACATTGTCCCTAGTTGGGATAGAAGATTTTTCAATAGCTTCAAATCGTCGAGGTATAATCTGAAAAATAAACAAATAAGAATTAGAGAGGATTCTAGGATTTTGACTCCAAGCTTGAAAATATAACACAAGGAAGAGAAACATTCCTAAAAAACTTGTAGCCATTCCCTTATTAGTTTGTCATTCTACACACCCTTAAAAGAGACTCTAACCGACATAGCTTTGTGGACTCCCAATTGACCATAAACATAAAGCTCTGTACCAACTTGATACGACCCAAATTGGGGCCTTATTATAATAGGCATCCTAAGTCCAACCAGGACCAGAGAACATCCCTGTTACCCAACTCAACCTCCAAATATGTACCCTGAGTTGGATAAATTCCAAACGTATAACAAGATAGCATTTCATACAATTCCAAACTCTGAGATAGGTACATAACCATGACCAATACAAGCAAGTACAACCGTCCAATGCTTAACTAATAACGATACCAAAACTAAAAAAATAACCAAGTGTATGTCTATAACATAATAGAATAAGATGGAACAATCATAAATTTAGTCCAATGGTATCAGCTCCAATACCAATACCAATACTAAGGATAACGCTACTATCGACACCGCCCATTCCAACCCATAGTAGATCTATAAAGCTTTTAATCAAAATTAAAACAATATCCGATTGGACATGCCCTCAACCATAGCCAAAACCAATATCCATGAAATAACCAAAGTATGAAAAGACATCCATGATATAAAATAGAGCCTTATAGAGAATGAAAAATCACCACTTTAATCCAATAGCTGATCCCAAATACAATCACTAAACAGGAGGTGTCAAATGCTCGGTTCCTACATCACGTGGGGATACAACCATCCAAAAATGGGTTAGCGAGTGAATGCAAACAAGAACTCAAGATAAGGATAAAATATGGCCAGCCTTTAAAATCAAGCAAACCAACTATATGGATTTACAACCATACATACATATATATAACCATGCTAGAAAAGGGGACCGGGTTTAGCATGCCTTTAAAATTATTAACCTCGGTATATGTAGGTTAACCATCCTAGAACCACCCACGGGCTATATGGATCTAGTGTAACCCCCTGAATGGGCCCCGATATATGTAGCCACACAAACTGGAGATACTATGGGAGTAGGGGATTGTAATACCCCGTAGTAAGGGATTGTAATACCCCGTACTTTTCTTAGTCTCGTTTAGCTTCTAGTATGTCAAGGGTCAACTTTAAGAGTGTATAACTCTTGATACGTGTATAATTTTCTAGTTATAGACCCACAAAATTTTAGATAATTGAATCAGCTTTCCAACGATACCAATTTTGCTTAAATCTGGTACTCGATTGAGAAGTCATGACACTTTTAGTGAGAAGCAGAAGTTTCTTGGGTTTAACTGGCTATTACAGATATTTTTTTCATTAGTTTTATTTAATACATTTTTTGTATGTTCTTCATTTTTTTGATGTTTTTTTTATGATTTTAACATTTTTGTTTTTTGTATGCAGATAAGTGATGATTTTATTACAAGTTATTCTTCCTAATATATTCATACATGAATTCAAATAATTAATATTTTTATTTTTATATTATTCACTTTCTTTAATAAAAATAAATTTGTTTTCTTTTAATGGGGCTCTTGTGTGAACCTATATAAAGTATGAATGCCCAAACCATTGTTGGATAGTAGGATTTTGGAGGTGTGGTGAAGGACAAATATATGGCGTTTGTGACATGGCTACGATGGTTGACTCTTTTCTCCTTAGTAAAAATATTGTGAGGCTTTCCATTATGCATTAGCATGTCTGCCACGTAAAGATCTTTCATTTGGGTACTAAGAAATTACTGATCAACTCGGTCTGTTTTTGCACTACATTTCATCTATTCTTATTAATTTGGAGCTAAAGGTGATATGAGGGCTTTTAAACCCCTCTTGAGACTCACTATACTCTAAGTCATCTCTTGAACCACTAAGTGATGGCATTTAATTGCAATTTTTAGTCAAATTGATGCTTTCTAATGCAACTTTAATTGAGTGTGTTGATTATCAAACATTATATATTTTCAACTGAAAATATCTAAGGATAGTCGTCTGAAATAGTTACTATAGGCGAGGGGATACAAAAGGATCAAAAGAACGTCAAGCAGTTCCAACACATGAGGCTAATTAATGCCAAGTTGGCTAGCTAAATGCATGTATTTTAATGGGTATTAATGTTTTAATCTTCAAACTAATTCAAGTGTTCCTTTTTGTAATGCCGAAAGTCAATAATATTCCTTCAATGTGTTTCCATCATTTATCGCGGTATAAATTACTAGTATTAGTTTTCATCAATGGGTATTGATTTTTTTGGGGAAAAATAAACATATCAGTTTGAAACTTCAACTACTCTAGAGATTTAAGGACTTTCTGAATAGACTTATGACTAGATTTTTGACGATGATGACAATTAAGAAGAAGATGATGTATAAAGCAGAAGCAACAATGAACAATAAAAATCACGAAGAGACTGAAAACAACGGATGAACAAAGAGGGAAACACGCCTTTTTTCTCTCCATTTCCTGTTATATATTAGTTTTACATTTGGATCAAAGTGTAAATTAAAAAAATTTCTGGGCTATTTTCAAACTTTTCTAACTTTCTTAATCCATAATGAAGTAATTGTCATCCCACTCAAATATTAAAACTTGAGTCACCTACACCTCATTTCAAACTCTTTTGTCACTTTTAACTAAATTGCCGCCCTAGCTTCTTAACCTCTCTTATATATACTCTTGCAATAACATGTAATGCAAGCTATATTTCATTAGTTTTATTTAATACATTTTTTTTATGTTCTTCATTTTTTTAATTTTTTTTTTGTGATTTTAACATTTTTGTTTTTTGTATGCAGATAAGTGATGATTTTATTACAAGTTATTCTTCCTAATATATTCATACATGAATTCAAATAATTAATATTTTTATTTTTATATTATTCACTTTCTTTAATAAAAATAAATTTGTTTTCTTTTAATGGGGCTCTTGTGTGAACCTATATGAAGTATGAATGCCCAAACCATTGTTGGATAGTAGGATTTTGGAGGTGTGGTGAAGGACAAATATATGGCGTTTGTGACATGGCTACGATGGTTGACTCTTTTCTCCTTAGTAAAAATATTGTGAGGCTTTCCATTATGCATTAGCATGTCTGCCACGTAAAGATCTTTCATTTGGGTACTAAGAAATTACTGATCAACTCGGTCTGTTTTTGCACTACATTTCATCTATTCTTATTAATTTGGAGCTAAAGGTGATATGAGGGCTTTTAAACCCCTCTTGAGACTCACTATACTCTAAGTCATCTCTTGAACCACTAAGTGATGGCATTTAATTGCAATTTTTAGTCAAGTTGATGCTTTCTAATGCAACTTTAATTGAGTGTGTTGATTATCAAACATTATATATTTTCAACTGAAAATATCTAAGGATAGTCGTCTGAAATAGTTACTATAGGCGAGGGGATACAAAAGGATCAAAAGAACGTCAAGCAGTTCCAACACATGAGGCTAATTAATGCCAAGTTGGCTAGCTAAATGCATGTATTTTAATGGGTATTAATGTTTTAATCTTCAAACTAATTCAAGTGTTCCTTTTTGTAATGCCGAAAGTCAATAATATTCCTTCAATGTGTTTCCATCATTTATCGCGGTATAAATTACTAGTATTAGTTTTCATCAATGGGTATTGATTTTTTTGGGGAAAAATAAACATATCAGTTTGAAACTTCAACTACTCTAGAGATTTAAGGACTTTCTGAATAGACTTATGACTAGATTTTTGACGATGATGACAATTAAGAAGAAGATGATGTATAAAGCAGAAGCAACAATGAACAATAAAAATCACGAAGAGACTGAAAACAACGGATGAACAAAGAGGGAAACACGCCTTTTTTCTCTCCATTTCCTGTTATATATTAGTTTTACATTTGGATCAAAGTGTAAATTAAAAAAATTTCTGGGCTATTTTCAAACTTTTCTAACTTTCTTAATCCATAATGAAGTAATTGTCATCCCACTCAAATATTAAAACTTGAGTCACCTACACCTCATTTCAAACTCTTTTGTCACTTTTAACTAAATTGCCGCCCTAGCTTCTTAACCTCTCTTATATATACTCTTGCAATAACATGAAATGCAAGCTATCTTTCATTAGTTTTATTTAATACATTTTTTTTATGTTCTTCATTTTTTTTTTTTTTTTTTTTTGTGATTTTAACATTTTTGTTTTTTGTATGCAGATAAGTGATGATTTTATTACAAGTTATTCTTCCTAATATATTCATACATGAATTCAAATAAGTAATATTTTTATTTTTATATTATTCACTTTCTTTAATAAAAATAAATTTGTTTTCTTTTAATGGGGCTCTTGTGTGAACCTATATGAAGCATGAATGCCCAAACCATTGTTGGATAGTAGGATTTTGGAGATGTGGTGAAGAACAAATATATGACATATGTGACATGACTACGATGGTTGACTCTTTTCTCTTTAGTAAAAATATTGTGAGGCTTTCCATTATGCATTAGCATGTCTGCCGCGTAAAGATCTTTCATTTGGGTACGAAGAAATTACTGATCAACTCGGTCTGTTTTTGCACTACATTTCATCTATTCTTATTAAGTTGGAGCTAAAGGTGATATGAGGGCTTTTAGACCCCTCTTGAGACTCACTATACTCTAAGTCATCTCTTGAACCACTAAGTGATGACATTTAATTGCAATTTTTAGTCAATTTAATGCTTTCTAATGCAACTTTAATTGAGTGTGTTGATTATCAAACATTATATATTTTCAACTGAAAATATCTAAGGATAGTCGTCTGAAATAGTTACTATAGGCGAGGGGATACAAAAGGATCAAAAGAACGTCAAGCAGTTCCAACACATGAGGCTAATTAGTGCCAAGTTGGCTAGCTCAATGCATGTATTTTAATGGGTATTAATGCTTTAATCTTCAAACTAATTCAAGTGTTCCTTTTTGTAACGCCGAAAGTCAATAATATTCCTTCAATGTGTTTCCACCATTTATCGCGGTATAAATTACTAGTATTAGTTTTCATCAATGGGTATTAGTTTTTTTGGGGAAAAATAAACATACCAGTTTGAAACTTCAACTACTCCAGAGACTTAAGGACTTTCTGAATAGACTTATGACTAGATTTTCTATCCAATCCACAAAATCTCATAATATTTTGACTTATCAAGTTGTAGATCTTTTTGAATATGTTCTCAAAATATTTTTAAACGACAAAGTCAATATATATATATATATATATATATATATATATATATATATAAATTTCAAAACTTATAAATTTTTATTATAGAAGCATTATATTTGATATTCAGTTTGTTTTAGAAATAACACTTAATCTTTTCTTTTCTTTTCTATCTGTTTTCTAAAACTAAACGGTAGCCCATTAAACAAATCTGAGTGTCACTGTATCCATAAAGACATACAAAGAATGAACAAAAGATGTCAAACAAGCACCAAAAACAATGAGGTAGATTAGATTGGAAAATTTTATGGTGGGTGAGGTGCGCCATGTCATATTTGTGTGAGGTTAAAAAAAAAGAATTAAAATAAAGAAGAGGAAGAAGAGTTTGGAGACACGGAAAAAAATGAAATAGAGAAGAGGAGCTGGAGGAAAATAAAGTGAAAGAGAGTGCTGACAAAAGGGCTCACAGAGACACTTGTCACATATATATGGTGCTCTCCCACAACTATTGTTGGTTGTGTCCCAACCATTGTAAAATTTTCCGATTAGATTCATCTTCCTAAATCCTAACTAACTAAATGTAACTTGATACATGTGAATAACAAAGCTATTGGTATCTAATAAACTATAGTATCAATTTGAAGTTTCTCAAAACGATTTACAGAAGATGCTATAAAAACCGATCTTGATTTAGATTTTATTTATTTTGACAAAGTTTTTGTGATCTTTTAATTCACAGAGGTATTGATTAAAAAATTATAGGTAATGTTCATCCGATTTCTCTAAATAACTACAAAAGTATGATGTTCATGTTTAATTTACTTTCTAAAATTATTTATTATTCTTTTTGATTAATATTATTTTTTTTTGATTATAGATGTATCTAATGAAGTTGAAGTTCCCACGAATCTGATGTATATACATATCTAAAAATTATAAAATAAATATTTGAGAAATCAACAAATACAAATGAAGAACAGAAATACATAAAGAATATTTACTACATTATTTGTGGAAAGAAAGATTATGAATATATGTGTACGTGTACAATGTTATTATATTATATATTTTTTTATCTTTATAAATTTCTCTTAAGCATTGAGGATGACTCTAGAACCGTATTGCATCACATTTACATATTTACACTCTTCTAAGAGGATTATAAAATATATTTGTAGGCATTTATGTATTTCAATTGATTTATTATTTTCATGATTTTATTTGTAAATTTATATTTATGTGTAATTTTTGATTATTGATTTTACGCAACATTTATATTGTATCAAAAAGTAATGTTTTTGCAGTCCTTCAATATTATATTAAATTATTTTTCATTTTTGCAAAAGTATATATAAGAGAGATTAAGAAGGTAGAATTTTATTCCATTTCAACTATCATTTAAACTTAAATAACATATCAATTTGTTGAAGATAAGTTCTTCACTATCATTATTTTTTAAAATACAATTCATATTTATCTTATTATATTATATTTAAATTGAAAGAATAATATCAAATCGCATATGACATATTTTGTTAGCGTAAATAACACACACACACATCAGCATAATTACCCAAGTGAAAACATAAGAGTAAGTGACTTGACAGTTTTAGGACAAAATTTAATAATATTGTAATAAAAATTTTGAATCAAAGAAATAAAAATATTTGAATTTAAAAATATTAAGCTTTTAGAGGAAAAAAAAATTCATTAGCTTAAAACTAGGAACAGTTGAAGAGTCCTAACTAAACTCCAAACTATTCCATAAACTTATCTTAAGTTGCTAATTTTAAATTTAACTTGAAAGACATTTTTTTAGAAAAAAATTGAATGTAAAAGTAAATATTTTTATGCATTCTAAATTGTCAAACGAGAACATAATTTTAGGGGAAAAAAAAATACTTAGATTATAAAATAAATTATTGAATTGTTTGAAAATAAGACATGTTTTTAAAACAAGAATTACTATCCTATTTTATTTTTGCATTTTTTATTTTTATCTTTAAAAAGAAAAAAAGAAAGAAGAAAAAGAGATAAAGATAAAAAGAGTATATTAAATACACGTTCCATACCTCCACATACACACGATTTTACACCCAAAAAAAAACTTGATTCCTTATTTGTAGCAACTATATACAAGTCTTTATCTTTTTATTTGAATTTATTTTAAAAATTGTATTTATTTAAATTGATATAGCTAGCAATTTAAATTTTTGAAGTTTATGAATAAGAATAGCAAATTGATTTCTTCAATTTCGCTTGATCTCATTTATTTCAAATATTTCTGTCAATAACATATATAAATTATATGAAAATTATAATTGCATTAAAAAATAAACAAGGATAAGGAAGAGTAGTTATAAGAAAATATCATTGTATTTAAAAATAAATAAGGATAATGAAGAGTAATAAATTGATCTTTTCTTAACAAATTGATATAATATTTGAATTTGGATTTCAATGAAATTTGAGCGATAATAGAGTTCTGGCGTATGTATAATGTTAAGTTTTCTTCTGTCTTTTCGTTATTTTGCATTGACTCCCATTATGAATTTATTTATTGCATTCTTCATTTTCTAATTTTTTTTTTCTATATGTGTTTTACTTTTTGTTTGTTATATGCATATGAATGGTAAATATTTCACTTTATTATCGATTTACCTTATACATGTGGATGGGTATAAGAAATGCATGTTACAATGAAAATGAGTAGCACTATGAGCCAATAATGTCTTTTATGTGAATACTAAATTCTACATGCATTTTTAAAGGTATTTATTTGGTTATATTGTACAAGGATATAAGATATATTAGACTATCATTATTAAATTTTTAGATTTTATTGTCATTTTGAAAGAGTGCACTGTAGGGTGCTGTAAAATTTTGACGTTCTGCATAAAAAATTCAATCAAAACAAAGAGAAAAAACTCTAAAAAGAAGATGCACTATAACAAACCACTACCACATATTTATTTGTTTATCATTTGCTTTTGTAAATCATCTTTTTTTTTTCTAGCGCTATTACTTAATTATTTTTTATTTAGTACTTAATTTGATTGCAAAAATCAGATGAAAGATATGATTTACTTGCTATTCAATAATTTGATTGTCATTCGTTACTTATATTAATTTATGTCCTTTTAATGATTTGAACATGTTTTATTTTATAGGAACAATATCAACATGTATAGCGATGACTGATGAGTATAATGAAAGACCTGAGATGATTCAAAAGTGGGATTAGGCGTAAGCTTTCTTCTCTTCTTTTTTTGTTAATTATTTTTAAATTTAGATTTTATTTATTTTGATAGAGTTTTCTGTGATCTTTTATTTAGTAATATAATGTTTGTAATTTAAAATGCAAATCTAAACATTGAAAAAATTATGTACCATACAAGTTTAAAAATAAATTTAATTTCAAGAATTAGAAAAATAAATATATCTATTTCATGAAATAAGAAGAGCGCTTGATAACTATATTAAGTCAAGTGATAAGCTATTAAAAATTAATATTAACAGCTTAATAAATTTAAATAATGAATAATGTAACAAAGAAAAATATTTTTTTTCAGTTATTGTATGGTTCACCGTCTTTATTCATATATATCTACTTATGAAATTATAGGAAGGATTGGGGTGAGGAGCCACTGGGGATGGGTGGAAAGAATATGATAATACTGATAATTGGATTTTTATAAGATAATAATATAATAATTGAACTTCTTTAAGGTAATATAATTTAACACACACAAACAAAATATCATAATTTGAAAAAAAATTATTATTATTACTTTTATTAACTTGGTCTATATATTTGAATTAAGAGAAATATTTGAAATTAATGAAATCAATTTGGAATGCCGGATAAAGATGGGGTGAGTTGAGTAGGAGAAAAAAATATTTGTGTGTGGGTCGGGGTCGGGGTAGGGCTAGGGGTATGAGGTCGATGGTGTTAGTAGGAAAAAATCTTTAATTTTTGTAAGGAGTAATATAACAAATTGTATGTGCTTAATTTTTCAATTTAGAGTTAAATTTTAAAATTTGGAATAACAAGTTTTGAAATTAGAAACAATCAAATACTTTTAGTGAAGTCATTGATTTTGAGTTGATAGACAAAAAAATGAAATTTAACATGAATGATAATATTAATCACATATCTTAATTGGTTAAAAATATGCAAAATAACAATTATTTATTATTTAATATTTATCATTTTTGAAAATCATCAACTAAACATTATAAAAAATACTAATTTCATTCTTTCATAGTAAAACTTCTAATAATTGTGTTTGTGATTATAATTAATCATTAATTAAAATTTTACTATTAACAATGATTTTAATATTTAATAATCAATCTAAAATATTTTAATATGATACAATATATTTTTTTAAAAATTTCAATTTATTATTTCTAATGAATAAGTTAGTATTTTTTTAATGATTCTTTCATAAAAAGATATTCCGCGCATCGCGTAGGTACCTATACTAGTAAAATATAAAAAGTAGAGTCATATTTTAGTGAATTTTTTGGATATTTTTCTATTAATTTAAAATTTTAAAAATAATCTACTATTTTTAATATGTTTTGTAATACTTAACTCACTAGTGTAGTCTATTAGTAGCTCTTTGGCCATGAAAAGCTTTTATTTTTTTTTTCTGAAAAGTTATTTCACTTTAGTGAAAAAAGTGAAAACTTTATGTGTTTGGCCATGAGAATTCCAAATACAATTCCGGAATTGTATTTCGAAAAGTGAAAACAAGTAATCACTTTTTTCACTCATACTTCTATCACAAAATTTCAAAAACAACTTTAATTTATATTTATGGTCAAACACAACTTTAACTCCAACTCCAACTTCAACTCCGAAAAATTATGATTTTCATGGCCAAACGGGGTCTTAATATACTATTCTATATTTTTATCTATATCTATATCTATAATCTATAATATATTAAAAGTGTGAAGGGTCTTAGAAATGTTGTGTGAACTTTTTGCCCTTCATTAAAAATTTTTGCTTTAGACAAAACGTCCTTTCACCTTTTTCTCCAATTAAATTTCTCAAAATTAAAAAAATAACTATTCAAGTTAAAAAGAATTCAGTCCACACTTTTTTAAAAAAATTTTGTGTCGTATATGGTTTTTAGTATTATTAAACCAAGGACTTAAATTTTCCTTATAATCACAAAATCTCTTCCACAAAATCATGTTCTGCTTCACAATTAAAAAAACCCTACCAATCCAACAAGATCAATCCAAAAGTTTATCAATTTTTGATCGTTTTCTTAGATGTGATATAGTCAATTTATTTCAATTATAATTATTTTTGTTTTGTTTTGCAACATCTGCTTTGGAAAATATGTCTTTTCAGTGATTTTGTTATAAATAAACCATATATAGTGAATGTCAACTTTACCATATATAGTGAATGTCTACTTTACCATATATAGTCAATGTCTATTTATGGAAAAGTTAGAAACCCCAAGGTTAGTTTTCCCTATAAATAAAGGGGTTTTCCTTCATTGTAATTCACCAATCAAGAAATCTCTCAAGAGAAATAATAGTCACACTCTCTTCTCTCTCTATTTATTCTCGTTCTTATTTTATATTTCATAACACGTTATCAGCACGATACTCTGTCAAACACGGTGGGATTATAAATCTAAAAATAATTTTAAGGTTAGTAATTCCTTATGTTATTTGTCTTTTGCAACTAATGATATAATTATTATTGAATTTGAGAAAAAAATAATTGGTTTGAAACCACTTATGCTTTGTATTTGTTCATAAAGAACAATATTAATAAAAGATATGATGATGAATTTAAATATCATCTCCTTAAGAGAGTAAGATATTGGATTAAAAGTTCCAATGCACCATGGTGATAAGATGTAGGGTTGAAGTCCCATCGAGTTATAGCCTAAGACGCGTATGGATAAGACGTTGAGTTTGAATCTCAATGCACCATATTAATGATATTATGATGGCTAAGGCAAAAATAATGTATTTGATAAAAAGTCATGAAACTTGTCCATTGAATATGCTCTATTTCATGAAGTGAATGTGATAGCAACATATGATAAATTTGGAAGATACAATTTGCTCCATTCTTGAAGTGAATGTGGTAGCAATATATTATATATTTTGAAAGATATGTATGCCTCGATATGTTCCTGAAGTAGCAATATCATGAAAGAGGTTATAAGCTATCAAAATTTGATAGGCTTAAGGCACGGTTATATTCCTTCCCTGGGGAATGAGAAGTTTATTAATGCAAACGTGCACTTGATTGTGATGGTATCACAACTCATCTCCGAAAGAGGCTGAATAATTGAGAAGAGTTATTTTGAAATCTACTTCTAAAGTAGCAAATCTGAAATTTATTCATGTAATAGTAAATCAAAAATTTACTAAAGTGAAAGGTACATGTCATGGTAAACTTAGAGTTTGCTAGAATAAAAGTTCATCAAATTGACATGAACGATTGCGACATCTCAAAGATTTGCATACTGAGTATTTTAACATATATTGAAGAATTAAAAAATTCTTCATTACATTTAATGTTGCTTGTTTTCATGATAAGTTGGTTGGACCAATTAATGTTGGGATTGGATCCCTTAAAATCTGAAAATTATAAAAGGTGAATATGGGACCGGTCACCTATCATGTGATATGTTGAAAAGATGCATCAATAAGATGATCACATGTACATTTGTTGTCAACCTGCAATTTGATATTCATCAAGTTGCTTGCTCAATAAAATTGAGTTAAAAGCTTAATTTTTAGATTATGTAATTAAGGCAATTCATCTTGATAATGCATATTAAGTTGGTGTTAAATGTCTTCGATAAATAGTTGAATCATTTTTTATGAGAACAAAGCAATATGTGTTGGTTTGAAGTATGATATATTGTATACAATAACATTTTTGATTAATACTTCCCTCTCAATTGGTTCAAGGTTAAGAATCAATTATTCCATCTAGTAGTTTTGATGTGTGGTATTTGATAAATGAATATACCATAATGCATAAAGATGGATTCCTCAAAGAATATGGAGGATATATGTTAGTTTTCCTAACATAAGGGGGAGATTATAAGCAACTAGGAAATATATTAAAAATTATCATCAAATCCTCATTCAAAAGGTAATTCAAGTCAAATGCCAAAAACATATATATTTTTAAGCTAGAAATGCTCCTATTTTGTGTCCCTGAATGACAAGGTCTATGCATACGTGAAGCGTGATAGACCAATCGGTTCCAAATGAAATAATACTTGAAAAGGATAAGGAACAAATAATCATAATAAGAAGGTAATATGTTCTTAAAAAGCCTACAACATAACAGTTTATAAAACCTTATGAGAGGTTCAGGTACCTGAAAATAATGAAGTGATGAGATCTCAAAATGTTCACACTGTGAACCAATACAAAATGATATATCATCAATGATAGGTTTGATATAATATTTGTGTAATAGGTGAATGATTACGAGGATCTGAATTTTACGACTATTAAGCATGCTGACATAGAAACATTTATCAAGTGAAATAAAAGGATGTATCTTGGTAAACATAAAACTTATTTGATTTTCAGTCCAGACACTAAAAGATGTCACATAGGAAATGTTGGATATTGTCACTTGACAAAAATCTATATGAAAATTCCTAAAGATTTCAAAAAGCCTGAAGCATATGAAGTTTCTGAGAAACTTGTTGATTATCCTTATAAGGGATAAATTGATGGTTTTAATATTATTGAAATTCTTGAAGAGTTTTTAAAAGAAATAGAATATTTTCTTAAATGAGAAACATGCATAATTGAATAAGGATCCATTCCGGCCTAAAACAAAGGAATGAGGAACTCCTTGGTCCTGAAGTACCATATCTTAGTGTAATTTGTGCACTAATGTATCTTGTAAATACTACAAGGCATGATATATCCTTTTTCGGTTAATTTATTAGCAAGGTATAGTGTTGCTCCTGCTAGGAGACATCAGAATGGGATCAAACAAATGAATCTTATTTTACTCTAAAGATTGCAGTCCTGATCTTGTTGATTATGTTGATGTTGGGGATTTATTTAACCCTTATAAATCTTAGTCTTAAATATGTAATATGTTTACATGTTGAGATAATAACTATTCATGAAGCAAGCCAAGAATGTCTATGATTGAGGTTCATGATAAATTTAATTCGAGAAAAATGTGGTTTAAAATGTGACAAAGTACCCATAATTTTATATGAAGATAATGCAGCATGCATAGCACAACATAAGGGAGGATTCACATAAGGAGATAGAACGAAGTACACTTCATCAAAGATTTTCTATATACACGAGATACAAAAGAATGATGATATTAACGTGCAATATATTTGTTCAAGTGACAATGTGGTTGATTTATTCACCAAGTTTCCTCCAATTGCAACTTTCAAAAAGACGGTGCACTAGATCAGGATGCAAGAGTTCAAAGATGTTCTCATTAGGGGGTTAATACACACTGTACTCTTTTTTTATGAGGTTTTGTCCCACAGGATTTTTTTATTGTAATGTTTTTAATGAGGCGGTCTATATGTGTGTTATTAGAGATGTGTACTTTTTTCCTTTCACTAGATTTTTTTCCATTGAGTTTTTTCTAGTAAGGTTTTAACGAGGCACATTATCTATCAATTAGACATTCAAGGAGGAGTGTTATAAATATATTACCATATATAGTGAATGTTATCTTTACCATATATAGTAAATGTCTACTTTACCATATATAGTCAATGTCTATTTATGGAAAAGTTAGAAACCCCAAGGTTAGTTTTTCCTTATATATAAAGGGGTTTTCCTTCATTGTAATTCACCCATCAGGAAATCCCTCAAGATAAATAATAATCACTCTCTCTTCTCTCTCCATTCTTCTTGTTCTTATTTTATATTTCATAATAGATTTGATTATTTTTACTATTATTTGCTGATAATAGATTTATGTACAAAGGCAGGAATAAGATTTGTGTACATGTTTATTGTTGTTGTCACTATATTAGATTACCCCCGGGGTATTCTTGTCAATGTTAAATTCTACTATATGTCTCTTGTACTTTTATTAGTCTTCTTTAGACTATTTTTGCATTGAGCCGCGAATCTATCAAAAATAACCTATCTACCTCACCACTGAGAGTTGAGATAGTGATAAGGTCTTGGTATACTCTACCCTCTTCAAACTCCATATTATGGGACTACACTGATATTTATTTGTTGTTGGTAAATTCTACCATATATTATATTTTATACCATCGCTATTTTCTTGAGTTTCAAATGTCATATGTGTTCTTTTTGTTCTTTACAGAAAAAGAACTTAAACATAATCTAATAATGATATTTTCTGCTTATGGTGTCTATAGATGGGGTTATCTGGATTACATCCCTTTAAAGTGGAGGTAAGGTTCGCATATTGATGTCAATATACTATGTTGTTCCCTACACCAAAGTAATATAAATTCTCAGAACAAATAATATCATGAAGAATGTCTGACCTTTCCGTTATTAATTTTTCCACAGAAGTTTATTTTAGTTTCTAAAATATTTATGTCATGCTATGTTCCAACTCTTACAAATTTGGTTTTAACATTATGATTATTTGTAATGCCCCGAGTCTGTATCCCGGATGCTACACGGTGCTTACACCACCGAAGGACCACAAGCTAACCCATGACTGATATCTGCTGTGAGCACTGAATAGTCACACAGTAATAAAAATGATACTGAAATAAATACGGAAATTAGACTGAAGTTGTAATGCCCCGAGTCTGTACCCTAGACGCTACACGATGCTTATAATCCCGAAGGACCATAAGCTAACCCATGACTGGTACCTACTGTGAGCACCAAATAAAAAATACTGTAATAATGTGGAAGATGGATTAAAATGACATAAGGTTTAAAATACTATAATCAAATCTGAATAAAATACTAAAATACTGACAACTATCTGGAGTATTCTAGTTTGAAAAGCCTTTAACTGTTTGATTATGAAGTTGATGGGACAAGTCCCCAACTAACTCCGACTACTGAAATAATAATCTACTGAATGAACTAAAGTAATCTAACATCCTCGGAGTATGAGGACTCACTACTATAACTGTTGCTGATAACTGGAACTGGCTATGTGCGGTCAGGAACTTGAGTGTCCGAACCTATTATATGAGACATCATAGCACAAGAAATGAGTATGCGATCAATACGTGAGAATATACTGGTATGATAAATAAGGTAAGGCTGAATGCATGGGTTTATATGCATGACCAATAACTAACTGAATGATATACAAGAGCTGGATTAGCTACATGAAGGACCTATAACTACTGAACATACTGTGCATATGTAACTGAGTATCTTGGAACTAAATCTAATAACTGATAATTGAATATACTGATAATCTGAGATTACTAATAATCTAAATTACTGATGACTTAGTGACTGTATCTAACAGTCCTGACTCTGTAGAACTGAATTGAGTTCTATTTTGAAGACTGAAACTGAAACTGTGGGAGTCCTCACTTAACAGACATGCCCTTGAGTAAACTGAGTGGGGTACAACCTGTAACCCCAGTTGGAAGGGTGCCAGTACCGTGCCACGGGTAAAGATACTACTGTGGTCAAGACTATCTGACGGGTGACCCTGAACAGAAAGTTAAGCCTTAATCTGATGGGTGACTCCTCACATCCTACACTGGCTACGTAGTTATGTAGTGTGAGACTCTTACTAACGACTCTACCTTCCTGACGGGAGAAGTCGTCATCTCTACACTCGCTCAGTGCTAGTTTCTACTCTCAACTGAATGACACTGACTGATTAGACTGGATTGGACTGGACTGAGTTTGCTGAGTTCGGTAACTGACTGAGTTCTGTTTTTCATAATATTATGGAGTTTATTCTGTAATTACTAAGGCTCTAGGTAAATAACTAGATTGTCAGGTATTGAGTACCCCTAGGACTCGATAACATTAAAAGTAAACATGGCACAAGTTTTGGAAACATGACTATGACTACATGTTAATAAATCACTTATTAAGATGTTTAAACAAACACTTGGGATGCATTAACTAGTACATAAATGGGGAGTACATACTATCATGGTATAATGACACTATTTCATTCACTTAGGCATTTAGATAAACACTTGGGGAGCATGCTTAGGTCACATAATAGTAAACACACATGGTGATCATAGCTACATCAATCAACTTGTACATCATAGAGTTTATCATGAAGATTATGAAATTCAACACATATAATGACTAATTCCATGAAAACTTGTAATTAAATCATGGACGAGAACCCAACAATAACATGAAACATGTATTCAATTCAATTCTAACATAAAAATCATGGAATCCAAAGTCTTATATTTTGAAAAGGGGATTCTTGGGCTCCATGGAAGGTAAGGATCCATGAATGAATATCTAACATACCTGGGAATCTAAATTCTTAAATTCTTGAAGACTCTTGGAGTTATTCTTGAGATTGCTCTTGAAACTTGGAGGCTAGGGTTTTCTATCTTTGAGAGAGAATATCTTAAATTGGGGAAAAGTGAGTTAATAATGACCTAAATACATTTTTAGGGATTAGATCCCACATCTGGGTGGATTAAATACTTGGGAAAAGATTAATTTAACCTTGGAAAAACTTTAATTTTTTATTGAAATTTTAGATTTGGGGCCCGGGCGCGCCGCGACGCGATTGTCACTGGAAACTGGGCTGACGGTGCGATGCGGCATAATCGCAGACCCATACTGGATTTGGACAATTGGGAATTGGAGGCCCTCTACAATGCGATGAGATCACGGAGTCACACGAGAAATTGACAATTGTCATTTGGACCTATGGCGCGATGGGCTATTGACTAAAATGATGGTGTTTTACGACTAAAACTTAAAATATCCATAACTTCTTACCCGATTATTGGATCTGGGCAAATTTTATATCGTTGGAAAGCTGACTGAATTCCCTACAAGATAGTGGGTCTAAATCTAGTAAATTTCTCCTAGAACAAAAATTCTACTTAGGGATTCTCGTGTACTGAATAAACTGAGCTGGGAAATTGTGGGGTATTACAATATCTCCCCTTTGGGAACATTCATCCTCGAATATGGCTAGTTAAGTTAAGAGAATACTGATAGACTGAGTTTACATACTGAACTAGTCATGCATAACTGAAGCATGATTACGTGACTGGTCTAATAGAATGAACCTAGATACTGAACATACATATCTAATGCATGATTACATGGCTAAAACTGATTCATGAAATACATGACTGACATAAGAATAATATGAGATGGTAATTGATAACAATTTTAAAATGGTACTAAATATGGGACTGAGTAGGTTTAAGAAGGACAGTGATGATGTACAAGACACCATCTAACTGAAGCACGACTGAATGACTTTGACACACTACTGAGGCCTGAGGAACACATGACATAAACTGAACTTCATGGACCATTAAAAGTGTAACATGAGTCATGGGAACTGAGTATACTGGGAAACATGAATACCTGTGTCATGAACTGCATGACCTGAGTTTGGAATTTCTGAACTTATGTAGCCCGATTCGTACTACAGAGTGAACTAGAACTCTTTATACTAGGAACTGTAAGCATGCATGGTCTTCTACGATGTACTATACTACCATCTACCCCTTAGCTTTAAGTCATCGTTCTAAGTCTGTGGGTCACTAAATCGATAGTCCTACTACTGTTTCAAGGTTTAACCTTGGAATGGACTGCTACGTAAGAAATTACAAAAAATAGAGAAGCTCATGGATCTAATAAGGTATAAACATATAAGTGGGAGATTTGTAACTTACCAGTGACCACATCAGGAGGACTTTCCTGATCCTGTCGAGACTGAAGTGCATAAAATCTGTTTAGACGCTAACCATGGGTGGCACTGAAAGGGGAGCCCTGCTGATTCAAGCGACTGGACAGAACTAGTGACTTATGAGACTGACCCTGATGGCGTATATCCCTACCTCTATGAGCATCTACTCAATACTTCCTGAGCCTATGGCCCGGTTTCCCACATCCATAACAAACATTATTGCCAGCCCTACACTCTTTCTAATGGTTTTTACCACACTCTTTGCAAAACAGATTAGTACGACCATTGCTTATGCTATCCTAGGCCATCGGTACACTGGCTAAGGACAGAGTTGGGACTAAGAACTTTGGGTAAAACTGGGAACGGTTACCACCATCTGACTTAGGTTGATTGAAATTAAAACTACCTATTCTAGCTCTTATATTTTTCCTTTCTTTTTTTTTAGCCTTCTGCTCTTTAATCTGTTGTGCATGGACTATTAGTATAGATATGTCCATCTCCTTAATTAACATTGTGATTATGCACTCATTAACCACACTCTCTGATACCCTAGACATAAACTTACTCATCCTGGACCTATTGTCCGCTACCACATGAGGAGCATATCTGGCTAATGGAGTAAACTTAAGGGAATACTCTTTCACGCTCATGTTTCCCTGCTTGAGATTTATAAATTCTAACACTTTGGCCTCTCTCAACTCTAAGAAAAAGAATCTATATAGAAAAGCAGTAGCAAACTCTTCCCACTCTACGGGCCCTGCATCTGTGCCCCTATCTATCTTTCACTATTTGAACCACGTACGAACCACATCTTGCAACTGATAGACGACTAACTCAGCACCCTCACTAGAGGTCACTCCCATGATATCTGTGACTTTTTAAACCTGATTGAGGAACTCCTATGGATTCTCTTCTGACTTAGATCCTGAGAATAGAGGAGGATTCATTCGAGTGAAGTCCCAAATCCTGGTAGCAGCAGTATTGGCCACTGGGTTGGCATGAACAACAGCTGGCTTCTCATTTTAGACTGCTATAGCCTGATCTAGAGTAGTGAATATAGCTCTGAATTCTACATAGGAGACGTGCTCATTCAGGGGATCAACCTGAACAGGATGAGAAACTGACTGATTCCAATTCCTTCTTCTGTTTGTCCTTTTAGGAGGCATATTCTACAAATGGAAGAAAGAGATAAGTTAGACTGAGTGTTAACTAGAGCTTATACTACTCGCACGACATGAATACTGAAAGAAGGGAAACTTTTCCTTAGAATATCTCGTAGCCTCTCGTCCATAAGTGTGGCGCTCTTTACACCCATGCACAAGACTCTACTTGACACGACTTTCAGATTCCTTAGGACTCTGTTGAACCTTAGGCTCTAATACCAAGTTTGTACTGCCCCAAGTCTGTATTCCAGATGCTACACGGTGCTTATGACCCCAAAAGACCATAAGCTAACCCATGACTGGTACCTGCTGTGAGCACTGAATGAAAAATACTATAATAATGTGGAAGATGGATTGAAATACCATAAGATTCAAAATACTATAATCAAAACTAAATAAAATACTGAAATACTGAACAACTGTCTGAAGTATTCTAGTCTGAAAAGCTCTAGCTCTCTGAATATGGAGTTGATGGGACAAGTCCCCAACTAACTCCGACTACTAAAATAATTAACTAATGAATGTACTGAGTAATCTAACATCCTCGAAGTATGAAGACTCACTACTATAATTGGAATTAGCTATGTGCGGTCAGGAACCTAAGCATCCAAACCTATGATATGAGACATCATAGCGCAAGAAATGAGTATGCGATCAGTACATGGGAATATACTGATATGCTAAATAAGGTAAGGCTAAATGCATGAATAATAACTAACTGAATGGTATGCAAGAGCTAGATTAGCATACATGGAGGATTTGTAACTACTGAACATACTGTGCATACTATAACTGAGTATCCTGGAACTAAATCTGATAACTAATAACTAAATATATTGATAATCTGAGATTAGTGATAATCTGAATTACTGATGACTGAGTGACTGCATCGAACAGTCATGATTTTGTAGAACTGAACTGAGTTCTATTCTGAAGACTGAGATTGAAACTGATATTGTGGGAGTCCTTACTTAACCGATATTCCCCTGAGTAAACTGAGTGGGGCCCAACCTACAACCCCAGTTATAAGGGTGCTAGTACCGTGCCATGAGTAAAGATACTGCTCTAGTCAAGCCTATCTGATGGGTGACCCTGAACAGGAAGTTAAGCCTTAATCTGACGGTTGACTCCTCACATCCTACTATGGCTACGTAGTTCTATAGTGGGAGACTACTACTAATGACTCTACCTACCTAACGGGAGAAGTCGTCACCTCTAAAATCAATCAGTGCTAGTTCCTACTCCCAACTAAATGACACTGATTGATTAGACTGGACTGGACTGGACTGAGTTAATTGAGTTCGGTAACTGACTGAGTTCTGCTATTCGTGATACTATAGAGTTTATTTTGTAATTACTAAGGCTCTAGGTAAACAGCTATATTATCAGATATTGAGTACTCCCAGGACTGGATAACATTAAAAGTAAATCATGGCACAAGTTTTGGAAACATGACTATGGCTACATGTTCATAAATCACTCATTAAGACATTTAAACAAACACTTGGGATGCACTGACTAGTACATGAATGGGGAGCACATACTATCATGGTATAATGATACTATTTCATTCACTTAGGCATTTAGACAAACACCTGGGGAGCATGCTTAGGTCACATAATAGTAAACACATATGGTGATCATAGCTACATCAATCAACTTGTACATCGTAGGGTTTATCATAAAGATCATGCAATTCAACATACATAATGACTAATTCCATGAAAACTTATAATTAAATCATGGATGAAAACCCAACAATAACATGAAACATGAATTCAATTCAATTCTAACATAGAAAACATGAAATCCAAAGTCTTATATTTTGAAAAGGGGATTCTTGGGCTCCATGGAAGGTATGGATCCATGAATGAACATCTAACATACATAGAAATCTAAATTCTTGAAGTTCTTGAAGACTCTTGGAGGGATTCTTGAGATTGCTCTTAAAACTTGGAGGCTAGGGTTTTCTATCTTTAAGAGAGAATGCCTTAAATTGGGGAAAAGTGAGTTAATAATGACCTAAATACATTTTAGTTATTAAATCCCATATCTGGGTGGATTAAATACTTGCAAAAAGACTGATTTAACCTTGGACAAAACTTTAATTTTTCATCGAAATTTCTGATTTGGGGCCCTGGCTTGATGAGGCGCTATCACCCTGTGTCACTGGAAATTGACAGCTGAGAACTGGGCTGACAATGCGACGTGGTGTAATCATGGACCCTAACTAGATTTAGACAATTAGAAATTGGAGGCCCTCCATGACACGGTAAGATTACGGAGTCATACTGAAAACCGACAATTGTCATTTGGACCTATGGCGTGACGCGCTACTGACTGAAATGATGGTGTTTTGC
The DNA here is from genome assembly GCF_002878395.1 of Capsicum annuum. NCBI lineage: Eukaryota > Viridiplantae > Streptophyta > Magnoliopsida > Solanales > Solanaceae > Capsicum > Capsicum annuum. The sequence continues at coordinate 156,746,642 of NC_061111.1, read as the reverse complement.
AATTGGAATTTAAAATAGCCACAACTTCTTACCTGGTTATCAGATCTGGGCAAATTTTATATCATTGGAGAGCTGATTGAATTAGCTACAAGATGCTGTGTCTAAATCTGGGAAATTCTCCCTAGAAAAAAAAAATTCTACCCAGGGATTTTTGTGTACTGAAGACTAAACTGAGCTGGAAAATTGTGGGGTATAACAGAAGTTTCCATAAGGTTCAAAACTGAAATCAAGTATTAAATACTGATAAATGAATATTTGCCTGAAATACTCTAGTCTAACTGTCTGAATATGGAGTTAATGGGATAAGTCCCCAACTAACTCCGTCTACTAAATGTACTGAACTACTAAAATACTGAAAGATAACATCGTCCTCAAACTATGAGGACTCACTACTAAATCTACTACTGATAATTCAGGCTGCTAAGTACGATCAGAAGCCCGAGCGTTTGAACCTATGATATTAGACATCATAGCATAAAGGAAAAGTATGTGCTAGTACTTTAAATGTACTAGTATGCTAAGTGAGGTAGGCCGATATGCATGGATAACAACTAGCTGAGTAACATGGACGTAACTAACTAAGAGTACAGGCATGAATACATAAACTATAACTCAGATCATGTTAACACTGGATACTGAGTTCTGAATACTGATTAACTAATATCTGTGTTTACTAATACTGTAGTACTGGTAATTGAGTGACTATTTCTGACAGTCCTAATTCTATAGAATGGAACTGAGTTATATACTGAGCTATGTGACTATGTCTGATAGTCCTAAATCTGTAGAACTAAATTAAGTTCTATGCTGAGACTGAAACTAAAACTAAAACTATGGGAGGTAGTTATCTAATCGATATGCCCCTCTCCAAATGAATTGGGGTACAACCTGTAACCCCAGTTGCAAGGGTGTCAATATCATTCCACGGGTAAAGACAAGCTGTGAGTTAACCCTCTCAGACATGAAGCACTTTCGTCAACCCTCGCTAGTAGGAAAACTCATATGAGATATGTAAACCCTAGTCTGGCAGGAAAATATCTCAACTTACACTGGCTACGTACTTTTTTAACTTAGGGATTGCTACTAAGGGTCAAACCCTATGCTGGCAGGAAGGCCCCCATCCTTGAGTTCGCTCGGTGCTGATTCTTACTCCTAACTGAATAAGTACTAAACTAATTTCTAAACTGTACTAGTCTTTACTGAACTATTAATGATCGTATTGTTTAACTAAATTGAATTGAGTTCAGTGAGTTCTGAACTACTACTGAGCCAAGACTGGGACTGATTATTGAGTATTACTATTTATGACACTACTGAGACTATTCTATAACTACTGTAGCTTTAGGTAAACAGCTAGATTTTTGGGTATTGAGTACGCCCAGGACTCGATAATATAAAAAGTAACATACTGCATGACTTTAGTAGCATAATACTACTTGCTTACAATAATGCATTCATTTAGACATTTTTTTCAAACACTTGATATACATGTGCATGAATGAAATCACATAATAATATGTCATGCTTGCACTAGTCAATTCACATAAGCATTTTGACAAACACTTGGGGAGCATAGGTATTTCACATATCAATAAATATGTAATACTATCATGGATACTACATTCAACTTGTAATTAGAGAGTTCAACATGAAGTTCACATAATTCAATCCACAGTTAACTAGTTTTCATGGAATATGGGACAAATCATGGAATTGAAAACCCATTCAACATTATAATCAAGATTACATTCAAATCCAACATGAAATCTATGAAATCATTTAACTTGTAATTTAAAAGAGTTTCTTGAACTCCAAGGGTGGAAGGAAACCCTTGGATGAACACTTTACATACCTTGGTACTTGAATTAATGAAGGTTGGTGGTGAATTTCTTGAAGCTTGAATTGAAATTAAATCTCATAGGGTTTTGTTCTTGAGTAATTTGAGAGAAATAATGAATGTTTTTGCCCTAGGAGTGATTAATTTTGTGTTTTTGGGTTTGAATAGGGGTGGGAAAATGATCCAAATACCCTCATGGACGCAGAGTTTCAATGACTAAAAATGGGTCCAGTGATGCGCAGGCCGATGTGCCGCATCGATAGGGTTGATGCTATGGCCGAAGCACCACATCGAGTCTATGTTGGCCCACTGGAAATTGACACTGTGATATGGGAAAACATTTATCAATGAGATAGGCAATGTGGCACATCGAGATTGCATTGATCCACTAGTTTGGACTTCCAAACATGATTCAAATGATGTTTGAAAAATCTGAAACTTGTCTGAGAATACCTACTGACATGCCTGATCATGAATTAACTAAAAAGCTGACACTTTAAGGTCTTCAGGGTCGGGAAATAGGATCACCAACTTATGAGGCTAAAATAATTCTAAGTGTAAACACGTAGCTAAAATTTCTAAGTATTGGACCCCTTATCAAGCTCTAAGGGATGAGTTAAGCTTAGAATTTTGTGGGGTCTTACAATATATCTCTCTTGGGAACATTCATCCTTGAATGAGATTGACTAAGCTGAGAATACTAATAGACTAAACTTTCTTACTGAGCATGCATAACTGAAGCATGATTTCATGACTGAAACTGCTGATACCCTAAATTTTCATACTGAACATACATGACTGAAACATAATTGAATTCTAAAGACATGACATATGACTGAGTTGTTTTGTGAGGGTATGCATGATATGACTATGCTATGCAACTGAATTGATATCTAACTCATATAGGAAATGTGATTATAGAACTGAGTAAATTCAAGAAAAACTGGTACCTTGAGCTGAATCTGAGTTAGCAGAGAAGAAGTGAGGATACTTGGTCCACATATCCACTTCTATTTCCCAAGTATCTCCCTCAACATACTGATTCCAGCAAAGAACTTTTACTAGAGGGACTTCTTTGTTCCTCAGTCTGCGAATCTGATGATCAAGGATTTCGACTGGGATATCTTCATACGAGAGGTTGTTCTGAACATCTATGCCCTCTATAGGGACTACGACTGCTCGGTCACCTATGTATTTCTTTAGCAAGGAGACATGAAACACTGGATGGACTGAAACTAAATCTGAAGGCAAATCAAGCTCGTAAGCTACCTTTTCGAAATGGCTGAGAATTTGGTAAGGACCGACATACTAGGGACTGAGCTTCCCCTTCTTGCCAAATCTTTTCACTCCTTTCATAGGAGAGATTTTTAAATACACAAAATCCCTAATCTCAAACTCGAGATCCTTCCTTCGCACATCAGCGTATGATTTCTGCCGGCTCTGAGATATCTTAAGCCTTTCCCTGATCAACTAAACTTTTTCTAAGGTATTAAATACCAAGTCAGGACCTACCACTATGGCCTCACCTACTTCAAACCAACTAGTGGGAGATCTACATCTCCACCTATAGAGCACTTCAAACGGATCCATATAAATACTAGAATAGTAACTGTTATTATACGCAAACTCAATTAAAGGCAAGTGGCCATCCCAACTACCTTTAAAGTCAATGGCACATACCCTTAACATATCTTCCAAAGTCTGAATGGTCCTTTTTGCTTGACCATCTATTTGAGGGTGGAAGGTTGTACTGAGGTAAACTTGGGTACCTAGACCCTTTGGAAGGCTTTCCAAAAATAAGAGGTGAACTGTGTACCTCTATCTGAGATGATAGATAACGAGACTCCGTGTAATCTGGCCAACTCGCTAACATAGATCTTAGCATAATCCTCGACTGAATAGAAAGTATAGACTGGTAAGAAATAAGCTAATTTGGTTATCCTGTCCACAATGACCCAAACTGAATCATGCAGACGACGAGAACGGGGCAAACCCCTCACAAAATCCATATTTACCTCCTTCTACTTCTAAGTGGGAATATTGAACTCCTACATAGACCCACTAGGTTTTTGATGCTCGATCTTAACCTGCTGATATGTCGAGCACTTAGCTACAAACTCTGCAATATCTCTCTTCATCCCACTCCACCAATAGACCTCCCACATGTCACGGTATATCTTGGTGGTCCCTGGATTAATTGAGTAGCACGCACTATGCGCTTCTACAAGAATTCGCGGCCTCAAGTCATCTACACCTAGCACACATAGTCGACCCTGGTAATGCAATACACCATCTCCTCTTTAGGAAAAAACCTCTACTTTCTGATTTCTGACTATATTTTTTAACTTAGCAAAATTGGGATCTCTGTCTTGCTTCTCCTTCACTTCAGAAACCAAAGATGATTCTGACCTGTTCTAAACCCATATACTATCTTCTGCTGAATCGACTAAGCAGACACCTATTCAAGCAAGCTGATGGACTTTCTGAACTAACTTCTTCTTACCATCCTCTACGTGAGCAACATTACCCTTAGGCATCCTACTGAGGGCATCTGCCACTACATTATCCTTTCCTGGATGATATAGAACACTCATGTCATAGTCTTTCAACAACTCTAATCACCTCCTCTGATGCAGATTCAGGTTCTTTTGAGAAACATATACTATAGGATCTTATGGTCTGTGAACACATCAACGTGCACCCCATACAAGTAGTGCCTCCAAATTTTTAAGGCAAATACTACAGCTGCTAGCTCAAGATCATGAGTGGTGTAGTTCTTTTCATGGGGTTTAAGCTATCTTGAGGCATAGGCTATAACCTTACCTCTCTATATTAAAACACATCCCAAACCCACTCTGGAAGCATCATAATATACCACAAACCCATCTGAACCATTTGGTAGAGTCAAAACTGGAGCTGTAGTGAGTTAATTCTTTAACTCCTGAAAATTCTTTTCACAAGAATCTGACCACTGAAATTAGACTTTCTTATGAGTTAGTCTGTACATAGGGGATGCAATAGATGAAAATCCCTCAACAAACTATCGATAATAGGTGGCCAAGCCTTAGAAACTCTTGATATCTAATGGAGAGATGAGTCTGGGCTAGTTTCTCACTACTTCAGTCTTTTAAGGATCAACTCTAATGCTATCACAGAAAATGATATGACCAAGGAAAGCAACTGACCTTAGCCAAAATGCATAATTACTGAATTTGGCAAATAACTGATGGGGTCTGAGGGTCTATAACACTATTCTGCGATGGTCGGTATGGTCATTCTCACTGCGGGAGTATACAAGAATGTCTTCAATGAAGACCATGACAAACATGTCCAAGTACAGCTTGAAAACATGGTTCATCAGTCCATGAAAGTTTCTGGGGGCATTGGTAATAACAAATAACATGACTAGGAATTTGATGTGACCATACCAAGTTTGAAAACTGTCTTTGGAATGTCATATTCTCTGACTCTGAGGTGATGATAGCCTAATCTGAGGTCTATCTTAGGAAAGTAGCTGGCACCCTGAAGTTGAGCAAACAAGTCATCAATTCTGGAAAGTGGATACTTCTTCTTGACCGTGACTTTATTTAGCTAACGATAGTCTATACACATTCTAAGAGAACTGTCTTTCTTACGCACGAATAGGACTGGTGCACCCCACCGGGATACACTGGGTCTAATGAATCCCTTATCTAGGATATCATTCAACTGTTCTTTTAATTCTCTAAGTTTTGTTGGAGCCATTCTATATGGTGAGATAGAGATGGGCTGATTATTTGGAAGAAAGTCTATTTCGAAGTCAATTTCCCTCTCGGGAGAAACTCCAGGAAGACCTTTGGAAAACATATCTGGGAATTCACATGCTACTGACACCGATTCAAGATTAGGGGTCTCTGAACTAGAGTCTTGAACTCGAACAAGATAATAGACACATCCCTTAGATATTATTTTTCTCTCCCTAAGGTACGAAACAAGCTGACCCCTAAGTGATAAAGTACTACCCCTCCACTCTATGCTAGCTTCATTCGGAAACTGAAATTGAACAATTCTATTTCTGGAGTCAACTAAAGCATAGCATTAATGAATCCAATCCATGCTGAGAATAACATCAAAATCTGTCATCTCTAGCTCTACTAAGTCTACTAAGGTAACTTTTTAAGATACCATAACTGGAAAATTCCTGTATACCCACCGAGCTATGATAGATTTACCCACTAGGGTAGAAATTGAGAAAGGCTCTGCTAGAATTTTGGGACTGACTCCAAACTCAATGGCTATATAAGGAGTCATAAGGGACAAAAAAGCTCCTGGATCTAGCAAAAGCATAAACATGTAAATGATAAACTTGTAACGTACCAGTGACCACATCAGGAGAACTTTCCTGATCCTATTAGGACTGAAGTTCATAGAGTTTGTTTGGGCGTTACCCACTGGTAGTACTGGAAGTGATACCCTACTGGTTTGGGCGGTCGAACTGAGCTGGGGGCGATTATGATGACTCTGAGAACCTACTTGAAAACACTCTTTGATCCTATGGCCTAGCTTGCCATATCTGAAACACACATCTCTACCAGCTCTGCAGACATCCTGATAGTTTCTACCACATCTTTGGCAAAGTGAATTTGTTTCGACACTGCTAATACTACCCTGGGTTTTAGGGCCTAATGCTCTATCTCTATTGCCATCCCAAAATTTTGACACTGGAGAACTGGATGAGGATAGAGATAGAACTGAAGATTTTGGGTGGAACTGAGAATGCTTACCACCTTCTGACTTAGGCTGAGTGAAGTTGAAGCTACCTATTCTCGCTCTTTTACTGTCCCCCTCCTTCTCTTTATTCTTAGCCTCTTCTATTTTTTAAGCATGGACCATGATCCTGGATATGTCCATCTCTTTAATCAGCATTGTGGTCCTATACTTCTTGACCACACCGTTAGACACACCCAACACAAACTTACTCATCTTTGATCTTCTATCTGCTACCACGTGAGAGGCATATCTAACTAAATGAGTAAACTTAAGAGAATACTCTTACACTATCATATTACCCTGCTTCAGATTAATAAACTCTAAAACTTTAGCTTCCCTCAACTCCAATGGAAAGAACCTATCAAGGAAAGCAGTGGCAAACTCCTCCCATTCTATGGGCCCTGCATCTTCGGCCCTTTTTGCCTTCTACTACTTGAACCATGAGTGAGCCACATCCTGTAACTGATATGAATCCAACTCAATATTCTCACTTGTAGTCACCCCCATAATATCTATAACCTTCTGCACCTGATCAAGGAACTCCTATGGGTTCTTATCTTACTTAGACCCAATAAAAGAAAGAGAGTTCATTTGGGTTTAGTCTGGAATCCAGGCTGCAGTAGTATTGGCCACTGTGTTGGCCAAAACAGTAGCTGGGCATTCATTCTAGGATGCTACTAAATTGGCTAGAGTAGTAAATGCAGCCCTGAATTCTACATACGAGACATGCTCATCCAGAGGATCTGCCTAAATGGGCTGAGGGGATGGCTGATTTCCTATTTTTCTTCCGTTCTTCTTGGGAGGCATATTTTGTAATTGGAAGGAAGAAAAAGATTAGACTAATAGTGTGGGTTGAGCTCATGCTCACTCGCACGACATGAATACTAAAAAAGGGGAAACTTTTCCTAAAAATATTTTATAGCCCCTTGTCCATAAGTGTGGTGCACTACACACCCATGTACAAGACTCTACTAGACGCGGCTTTTAGACTTCCTAGGACTCTGTTGAACCTTAGGCTCTGGTACCAAGTTTGTAACGCTCCGAGCTTGTACTTTGAATGCTACACGATTCTTACAACCTCGAAGGACCGCAAGCTAACCCATGACTGAAATTTGCTGTGAGCACTGAATAATCATATAGTAATAATAACAATACTGAAATAAATATGAAAATTAGGCTGAAGTCACCATAAGGTTCACAACTAAAAAAGATATTAAATACTGATAAATAAATATTGAAAATAGAATATTTGTTTGAAATACTCTAGTCTGAAAGTCTCTAACTGTCTAAATATAGAGTTAATAGGACAAGTCCCCAAATAAATCCATCTACTGAATGTGCTGAACTATTGAAAGATAACATCATCCTCAAAATATGAGGACTCATCACTAAATCTGCTACTGATAATCTAGGCTGATAAGTACGGTCAAGAGACCGTACATATGAACCTATGATATAAGACAACATAGCACAAAAGAAAGTATACGTCAGTACTTTGAATGCACTGGTATGCTAAGTAAGGTAGGTTGATATGCATGGGTTCATATGCATGGATAACAACTAGCTGAGTAACATGGACGTAACTGAATGAGAGTACATACATGAATACATAAACTATAACTGAGATCATGTTAACACTAGATACTAAGTTTTGAATACTGATTAACTGATATCTAAATTTACTAATACTGTAGTACTGATAACTGAGTTACAGTTTCTAACAGTTTTGATTCTATAGAATGGAATTGAGTTCTATACTGAGTTGTGTAACTGTGTCTGACAGCCCTAAATCTGTAGAACTAAATTGTGTTTGATGCTGACACTAAAATTGAAACTGTGAGAGGTAGTTATCTAATTAATATGTCCCTCTCCAAATGGATTGGGGTTCAACCTGTAACCCCAGTTAGAAGGGTATCAATATTGTTCCTGGGTAAAGATAAGCTGTGAGTTAACCCTCTCAAATAGAAATAAATTTTGTCAACCCTTGCTGGCAGGAAAACTCATGTGAAATGTATCAACCCTAGTCTGGCAGAAAGATATCTCAACCTATGCTGGCTACGTAGTTCTATAATTCAGGGATTGCTACTAAGGGTCAAACCCTATACTGGTAGGAATGCCCCCATCCCTGGGTTCGCTTGGTGCGGATTCCTACTCCTAACTGAATTGACACTAAACTAATTTCTAAACTGTACTAGGCTTGACTGAATTGTTATTGATTGTGCTGTCTAACTGAACTGAACTGAGTTCATTGAGTTCTGAACTGACTACTGAATTAAGACTGGGACTGATTACTGAGTATTACTATTCATGACACTACTGAGACTGTTCTGTAACTACTATAGCTCTAGGTAAATAGCTAGATTTTTATGTATTGAGTACCCCCAGGACTCGATAATATGAAAAGTAACATACTGCATGACTTTAGTAGCATAATATTACTTGCTTACAATAATGCATTCATTTAGACATTTTTGTCAAACACTTTATATACATGATCTTGTGCATGAATGAAATCACATAATAACATTTCATGCTTGCACTAGTCAATTCACATAAGCATTTTGACAAACACTTGAGGAGCATGGATATTTCACATATGAATAAACATGTAATACTATCATGGATACTAAATTCAACTTGTAATTCAAGAGTTCAACATGAAGTTCACATAATTCAATCCATAGTTAACTAGTTTTCATGGAATTTGTGATAAATCATGGAATTGAAAACCATTTAACATCATAATAAAGATTACATTCAAATCCAACATGAAATCTATGAAATCATTTAACTTGTAATTTAAAAGATTTTTTTGAACTCCAAGGGTGGAAGAAAACCCTTTGATGAACACTTTACATACCTTGGTACTTGAATTAATGAAGGTTGATGGTGAATTTCTTGAAGCTTGAATTGAAATTAAATCTCCTAGGGTTTTGTTCTTAAGTAATTTGAGAGAAATAATGAATTTTTTTGCCCCAGGAGTGATTAATTTCGTATTTTTGGGGATGAATAGGGGTGATAAAATATCCCAAATACCCTTATGGATATGGACTTTTAATGACTGACAACAGATCCAGTGACACATAACCCAACGTGCCGTAATGATTGGGTCAATGCGATGACGAAGTACCATGTCGAGTCCGTGTCGGCTCACTGAAAATTGACACTGGGAGCTGGGAATTTTTTTTCAATTCGATAGGCGATGAGATGCATCAAGATCGCGTTGATCTACTAGTTTGGATTTGCAAACATGATTCAAACGATGTTTGAAAAATCCAAAACTTGTCTGAGAACACCTACTGATATACCTGATCATGACCTAAAAACTGATACTTTAAGGTCTTCAGGGTTGAGAAATAGGATCACCAACTTATAAGGCTAAAATAATTTTAAGTGTAAACACTTAGCTAAAATTTCTAAGTATGGGACCCCTTATGAAGCTCTAAGGGTTGAGTTAAGCTTAGAATTTTACGGTGTCTTACATTATTATTCTCCAATCATCAAATTTATTTGTATTTTTTTGGCACATCTTCAGGCCACTTGATGTTGAATTTATTGGTAGTTGGTTTTTATTACAAGACCCAAGGAAATTGTATGTTTAAATTCCATGAACCGAACTTTCAATGTTTTCTTTATTCTTGTGGACTAATATGTTCCTTTTTCATCCAGATTTCTACTTGTCTTAGGTAGAGACTATTTTCTATGAATTTGACTGCTGGAGTAGGTGCAACTAGACTATTTATTACTCACCATAACAAGTTGGATTCAAAACTATTTGTGTGTGTTTTCTCCAAGTTTTATCTTAAGAAGTTGGTTGTTGGTGGATTTTATCGTGTTTATGAGATTGGGAAGCAACTCAAGAATCAATTTAACTCATTGCCATGTGAAAGTAAATACACTCTAGATATGTATGTTCATTTCAGATAATGTCATCAAGTCACTAGTGATGATTTAGTGTTTAGATGGAGTACAACGTTTAAGAAATTTCCTTTGTATAATTAATTTGACTATATATGAAAGATTAGTGGATATTTATTTTGTGTGTGTGTTTGTATTCTATGTTACTCCTTCTCTTTTAATTTATGTGATATATTTTGCTTTTTGAGTGTCAACCGAGATAATTTCTGATCATGATATTCATATCAAATCCTAAAACAATCAACAGTTTGACATATTATTGGAATCCTAAATCTATAACAATCTCACACAAGTAAGAATTCCTAGAACTCACTCTTACTACTAATTCAAGAATAAAAGATTTTGATTTTATAGTATAGGAAGTTTCTTTATTTTGTTTGTATATTTTTTTATTTTTCTAATAGTTTAATTTGATGGTTCTTTAATGCTATATTTTTTGTTTACTCGGATAGTCTTCTGGAAACAAGCTTTCTACCTTTTCGAGGTAGGTGTAAGTTCTATGGATTAAGATTTGTATACATTCTATCATCTTCGAACCTCACTTATAGGACTACACATAATTTGTTTTTGTTGTTGTTTTCTGTTTGCTTTGGATAAAAGTATACAATTTTTTTTTAATTTAGGTACCTTATTTTCCAAAGCATTTATTGAGATATTATAATGTATTTATGATTATGTCAATGTAAAAGATGTTTCAAATTATACACCAGCGGCTCCTATATTCCTCCCTGAAAGACCTCTATTCTCCTCCTTGAAGGACCATGGTAGCAGTAGGTGAGGGAATTCTCTCCTCTCTATAGTGTTTTTATCAATCAACAAAATGTTAGATGGTGCATCAAAGTGTTAGGTGCAAGGTCAGGAGATTTAACTTCATTCAGGAGATTCAAGGAACCATAAAAACTCTGAGAAAGTGAATATTGTTACCTAGCAATATCCAACAAAAAGCTTCATGACTTTTGAGTTTGGATATTTGAAAAGGAGATGCATAGATGTACAAAAATGGAGGTGTGAGAGGTTGGTTATAAATTCTCTCAGGAAAAGTAGAGGTAGACCGAAGAAGTATTGAAGAGAGATGATTAAAAAAAACATGAAGCAATTACAGTTTACTAAGGACTAGGAAATGTTGAAATGTTTTTTCTTGAGACTGAGGACCTATCGACAACAACTCTACTTGAGGTAGAGATAAGGTCTGCATACATGCTAAATGTATTGTTGTTATACTAAGATGCCATTCTACACTAAAATAACAAAATCATAAAAGGGTAGTTTTATTGATACCTTATAGCTTGGAAGCCTAAATTTATTTGTATTAGTTTTAATTTTAAATATCTTAAACCACAAATTGTACTAGTGGAATTCATATACTAACTCTCACATAATCAACACCTTTTTGTGTGAAAAATTATGTTTGGTATAGTGAAGTGAATAAAAGATTGAAACCTTTGTTGGGCCGATTTAAATTTAATTATGAATTTGGAACTCATAATATTGTTAAAACAAAGAAAATTATTTTATACTTTTAAATTCAAGAACTTGTGATAAGTAAAAAAGAAATATTATGTTTTCTATCGATAAAAATGGTTTCACTATTTTTTTCTAATATTTAAGATTTAAAAATTAATTAAATATATTTATGGTAAAACTTTTCCTTATTAGAAGTAATCAAAATTAATGATAACTGATACTTTTTTCATTAGTTTAAGAATTCTAAATCAACTAAATTTGTTTTAAAGAGAATTAGAAAATTCTAGAAATAAATATAAAATCGTTAGAATATCAAAAATTTAAGAAGCACCAATATTTTACAAGTTTAAGTATTTAATAAGAAAGTAATTCATGATTTTGTAAAGATTTGACTTTAACAACAAAGAAAGATTTTAAATATAGAAAAAAAAAAAGAAATGGTACCACAAATATGGTTCAAATTGATGCATCTATCTTAGCTTATAATAGTAAGGGAAAGAGGTAATGCATGTCAAACGTAAAAGTGATGATCCATCAACCATTTGAAACTTCTGGTGGTAAAGTATATGTGCTTTTACTAAAATATATGTTTATATTTACATTATTATATTAAAGTTCAAAGGGTCTTTGAAAAGTGATTTGAACATTTTATACTTATTAAAAATATCTGCTATAGACAAAATTATTTGATTTTAAATAATCAAACGTTACAAGTGCGACACACGTGTAATTAAACTAGTTATATTAAAAGTGTGAAGGGCCTTAGAAATATTGTTTGAACTTTTTACCCTTCATTAAAAGACTCCACTTTGGACAAAATCATCTTTTTCACTTTTTTCCTCCAATTAATTGTCAATAAATTATTATTCTAATATTTAGTATTTTAAAGTAATTAAAGTTCTTTTTGATCTAGGTAACTTGGGGTTTTGGGCTATAGGTGACAAAAGAGTTTTAAAATGAGGTGTAGGTTACACAAGTCTTAATAATTGAGTGGAGGTGATAATTACTTTATTATGAATTAAGAAAGTTGGGAAAATTTCAAAATAATCCACAAGTTTTTAAATTTATACTTTGATCCAAATGTTAGTTGATATAATGGGGAATAGAGGGAAAAAGGGTGTGTTTCTCTCTCATGTCATCCGTTGTTGTCTTCTCTCTCTTCGCGATTTTTGTTGTTTATTGTTGCTGCTGCTTTATTTATCATCTTCTGGTTCATTATCATCATATTATACTTCATTAGCCTCTTCATATTCTTCCTGTTGACCATTGTTGCTGTTGTTGTTACCGCAACTACTGCACTTTGACCAATTTCTTAGGTCAAATTTTGTTTCATACATCACTTTCAACTTTGAAATTTACTTGATAGGAGACTTTGGTAAGTCAAATTATGCTTTTTAGTTGAATTTTTCATCTGGGTACCTGCTAGTGTGCTATTTTTTCAACAATAGCTAGCACGCGAATATGAATGCAACATAAGAGCCATCTGTTTAAATAGATCCATCATCTGTTACACCAGATAAATATTTTAGTGCAATATAAGATTCATAAGTTGGATTCATGTTTATAGTTCTATAGTGCCCGTAACATGAATCAAACAGATGGATAATCTGTTGCACCAGATTAGTAATCTGTTCCAACAGACAATTAATCTGTTGCACTAGATTATTAATCTGTTCCAATATATAAGTAATTTTTTACAGCAGAATATTTTTCTGTTGCAACAGATGAATAATCTGTTTCAAACAACACAATATAGCTCCTGTCTCAAACCCAATAGATAACCCGTATGTTGATCTCTTGCTATTGATACTGGATTCAAATTATTCCTTAATGGTAGACATGTTTATTGAGAAGAAGAAATAGACAAAATAAAAATTAAATAAGAATTAAAATGTCAAAGTGGATGAAACATAATATTTTTACTAAAAAATAAAAATAAAAATACATAGGTAAAAGAAATATTTCATATGTTGGATTCATAATTACAGTTCTATAGTGCCCGTAACATGAATTGAACAGATGAGTATTCTATTGCGACATATTAGTAATCTGTTCCAACAGACAATTAATCTATTGCACCAAATTAGTAATCTATTCCAACAGACAATTAATTTGTCCCAACAGAATATTTATAGTTGCAACATATTATAATTCGGTTGCAACAGATGAATAGTCAATTTCAAACAACACAATATTGCTCCTGTCACAAACCCAACAGATAACCCGTATGTTGATCTCTTGCTATTGATACTGAATTCAAATTATTCCTTAATCGTAGACATGATTATTGAGAAAAAGAAATAGATAGAATGAAAAATAAAACATCAAAGTGGAAGAAACATAAATTTTTTATTAAAAAAAATAAATATAAATACCTTTATACATAGATAAAAGAAAAAAATAATCTTATTATTATTATTATTATTATTATTATTATTTCCAGCTGGCCAATCTTCAACTGACAGCAGCATCGCCCTCCTCATCCTGCGAATCTCCCGTAATATCCTTACTCTAACAGTGGCCAACTCCCATTTTATGTCATGAACCTGGCCTCTACAGTTTCCGCATAGCATCTCGTAAAATAGCAACATCCCACACTGGATCATCTATATCTAGAACACGCATAAATTGACAAAAAATGCAACAAAAGTAAAAAAAAGAATCCGAAAGTAATACAACGTATATTTACACAAAAAGCAAGAAAAAGACTTACTAGAGACAAGGAAAAGCTATCAATTCCTTGAAGAAAAAGTAGTTGAAGGTATAATATGAAAGACAAGAGCAAGAAATAAATAGATATGTGTAGTAGAATGAACGAGTAAGGAGGGACCTATTTATAGAGGATTGAATTTGAATGAGCTAGGCAAAAAGGCGTGACTTTTCACCTCCATTTATTAATTACATTCAAACTGGTGACTTTTTTATTACTGTGGAAAGTTATGACTTAATTAATTCTTTTCAGTAACCATTTTTATTGAATTGTGGCAATAAATTATATATTTGTTACATCAGATAACCCATTTGTGACAACAAATATACCATTTGTTGCAACAAATCTACAATCTATTGCATCAGATAATATATCTGTTGCAATATATATCTTTTTTAATAATCATCATATCTTTATCTTTAATCCAATTTTGGTGACTTTTTATTATATAAATTAAAAATATAAATTCAAAAACAAAAAGGCTCAACTATTCACCTCCATTTATTAATTACATTCAAACTGGTGACTTTTTTACTACTGTAAAAGTTATAACTTGATATGTTCTTTTCAGTAACCATTTTTATTGAGTTTTGGCAATAGATTATATATCTGTTGCATCAAATAACCCATTTGTGACAATAGATATACCATTTGTTACAATAAATCGACAATCTGTTGGATCAGATAATCTATTTGTTGCACATATAAGCTATCTTTTTAAATAAGTATCATATATTTAATCCAAATTTGGTGACTTTTTTATTATATAAATTAAAAACAGATTTAAAAACAAATATGTCGAAGAGTCACAATTAGTTATTAAAATTAAATAACTGTTCTATTATGATTATAAATTGTGTTTATTATTTATTTTCTTATTTTACGAACCATTTTTCATATGAAAAAAGTCATGACTAAAGAATTTTCACCCTCTCAATAATAATAATAATAACTTTTTTTGATTAGGTTGATCCGATATAAAAAAGAAAAACACATACGCTAAAAGGAAAAAAATAACCTATTTATTATTACTAATATTATTATTATCATTATTATTATTATAAGTATTACTATTACTACTTTCATTGGCTGAAGGACAATTTTCATCCAGCAGCAACAGGACCCTTCTCAGCCTTGCTCTGAAGTCGGCCAAATTCCTCTGGAGTTCATCATACTGCCTTCGAAGTTCTTAGAAGGACTCGATATAAATCTTTTTGTACGAATCTGGATCAACCATATCTGGAATTGTAGTAGTAGAATAAACGAGTAAGGAGGGACCTATTTATAAAGGAAGAAGTTAGTCAAAAAGCCACGACTGTTCATCCTTTAATTAAATAAAAATGGCAACTTTTCGAATATGTAGATTAAAAAATGAATGTAAATAAACATTGTATCTTTGTATCTTTATTGTATTTTGGAAAGAAAAGAAAATTGCTTTAAAATAAATCTAACAGATATGTAATCTGTTGCAAAATACATTCTATGTGTTGGATAGTTTACAAAATATTAAAATTGTTGCAACAGATGCATATACCTTCTTGATATTTCCAATAGATAAGTTCTATGTCGCAACAGATTAATCATATGTCATAACAGATGTCTATAATTGTTTGATAATTTAAATAGATGCGGTATTTGTTGTACCTTGTTAGTCATCTGTTTATTCAATTTAAGCCATAGATGGGCTAGGAAGAATAAGGTACGTGCATATGGATGGATTCATTTTCATGTGTGGGAGTTAAGTATCACTGATAAGGTCATCGAGACAACACATAATATTTTTGTAAATGCAGTTTTTAACTGATTAGACACTGATCATTCAAACCAGATCCTGCATTGTATAGTTAAGTTTGATGGGTTCGAATTGATAAGGCTGGGGGCCTTATGATGATGGTGTCGATACCCTGCTATGAATTACTGATGGTTGTTGCTCATGTTTATGTGTGTCAAGTTTTAAGAAGGGATCAATATTTGGTATCATTGCAGAGATACAATAGTAATTGGACTTAACTTTAAGTGTGCATTAGAACCTGAGAAGACCTTTGAAGCCTCACACTGCATCAAACAAGAATGGACAATCAATAGAAATTCCCCTGGCCTAAATTTATATGAAAAGGTTATTCGAGAAGATGATTATATACCAGAAGGAGTCAAAGGAGAATGCCTGCAATGGAAAGAGGAGTTGATGAAAGATTATATCATCTGAGAGCTAATTTACGAGGAGAAGTAGGGTAGAAAGGAATTTCTAGCAAAATCTGGCTAATGAAACTGAATTAAAACATGGGAAACCTAAATTAAGTACAAATATGAAAGTGTATCCAGTAATGTAAATCCATCTATTATTTCTCTGAAAGAAAAATAATGCAGATGGACACTTTTCTTAGGAGTTGCGACTAGGTAGCATGATTGGGATGATCACCTAGATAGAAAATAGCAGAAGACCAAGAAAGCAGCCTCACGAGCATAGAGGGTTGAAAAGATGTACAATAAGTTAAGAAAACTTACGCCAGTAATAGCTGCAGTTAAAATAAGAAATCTAAGAAAAAGCTGTAATTTCTAAATTTTAAATTGCATCCCATGCTTTCTTGTTTGTAGTTCCGATTAGGTCCACTGCTGTTGACCTGATCAGAACTACAAAAAAGATTGAAAGGCAGATTGAGTATCACTACTTTCTTAATAATATGGATTAATTGATTGTGTTATTTTTCCTTAGCATTCTTTCCACATATCTTGGAGAAGATCAGATGCTTGTTGTAGTATGTGAATCCCGATAATTTTTAAGCTTGCGTCAAGCTTGCCGATTTGGTATTCAAGCTTGTCGTTTCTATCTTTGAAGTTGGTATAGAGTTGTTGGTCTTTTGTGAGCTTGATCAGGAACACTTTCTTCAAAGTTATGGCATTATAAAAGGCCTTTAGAACACTTTATTTAGAAACCTTAACTGATACATGGAGGGTCGCTATGTTTGATTTAGGTCAAAATATATTGATGCACACTCAAGTAGTGGTCCAAACAGTTGAATAGCTCACTTTTATCTAGCGCTGCTCAATGATACTTGCTCAATCAACCTTCAATGGATTTGATAAATTAATTAGCAAGGAGTTACATAACTTTTAATCTAAAAACTGACTCTACCAAGCCTATCAAATGTTACGTAACTTTAGGCTCATTACCCTATCAAAACTTTTTCCCAAGTTAGTGCACAAATCAAACGAGCTCAATATCTCTGCCTTTCTGCTGATCTCTCTTCTCCCATATAGAGAAAAATATATCCTCCATGCAAAAGTCTACACCGTCGCCAGAAATTCTTTCCATAGCAAAAGTCTTGAGAAGGAATTACTAGTAGTCTCTCAATATCACTTTTATGACTTTGTTGACGTCTCTTGCAATTACATTGGAATGGACATAGCTAGCAATTGTGCTAAGTTTGGTTTGTCCATTCCAATATAATTGCAAGAGACGTTAAGAAAGTCATCAAAGTGATATTGAGAAATTACTAGTCATGCCTTCTCAAGACTTTCACTGTGGCAAGAATTTCTTGTGATGGTGTAGAGTTTTGCATGGGGGATATGTTATTCTCTATATGGGAGAAGAGAGATCATAAAAAAAGATGAGAGATTGAGCTTATTTGATTTGTGCACTAACTCGGGCAAAGGTTTTTGATAAGGTAATGAGCCTGGAGCTACGTAATGTTTGATAGGCTTGGTAGAGTCAGTTTAGATGAAACATTATGTAACTCCTTGCTAATTAATTTATCAAATCCCTTGAAGGTTAGTTTAGCAAGAAACATTGAGCAACACTAGATAGAAGTGAGTTATTCAACTGTTGGGACCATTGCTTAAGTTTGCATCAATATATTTTGACCTTAAACAAATATAGCAACCCTTCATGTATCATTTAAGGATTCTAAATAAAGTGTTCTAAAGGCCTTATACAATGCCATAACTTCAAAGAAAGTGTTTCTGATCGAGCTCACAAAAGACCAACAACTCTATACCAACTTCAAAGACGGCAAAAGTAAGCTTGAATACCAAATTGGCAAACTAGAGACAGGCTTGAAAATTATCGGGATTCACATACTACAACAACTATCTGATCTTTTCTAAGATATGTTAAAAGCATGCTAAGGCTATAAAACACAATCAATTATATCTACATTACTAAGAAAGTAGTGATACTCAGTCTGCCTTTCAATCTTATTTGTGGTTTCGATCAGGTAAAAAAGAGTGGACCTAATCAAAACCACAAACAAAAAGGCATGGGATGCAATTTAAAATTCAAAAATTGCAGCCTTCTCTTAGATTCCTTATTTTAACTGCAGTTGTGTAATACCCCACATTTTTG
This sequence comes from Capsicum annuum, assembly GCF_002878395.1. Classification (NCBI taxonomy): domain Eukaryota; kingdom Viridiplantae; phylum Streptophyta; class Magnoliopsida; order Solanales; family Solanaceae; genus Capsicum; species Capsicum annuum. Next base: position 156,727,622 of record NC_061111.1, on the reverse strand, counting down.
GGCTAGTCTTTGAACCGTCATTCTTACATGTATAAGTTACAATCCCAGTGATTCTTATGTAAATATAAGTTTCATGATCCTTATACTAGTGTGTGAAATTCTCATGAGGTTAAAAATGTTCATAGAAATCATTTAGAGCCAAGTTGAGCTAAGATCCTTTGATTCGTCCAAAGTATGATATTTGATTATACAAGGGTCAACTTTCAATGTGTATAACTTTTTATATACATAGAATTTTTTAGCTAAATACCCATAAAATTGTAGATAATTGAATTATCTTTCCAACGATACCAATTTTGTCAAAATCTGATACTCGACCAAAAAGTTGTGTAGTTTTTTGTGTGAGGCGGTAAGGGGTCGCGATAGCCTTATGACGCGAGGGCTACTTGACTCAAATAGGGGTTGCGTTGCGAGGGGCTACTTGACCCAACTAGGGTCGCGATGCGAGGGCTATTCCCCCACAGTTTTAGCTTCTTAAGGGTCAAGGGGCACTTTGGTTCTTTCCCCTCAACCTCAAACGTCTAATGGATGATTTATAACACCCCAAAGGGCATTATTTTCCCATTTTTCATCATCAAAACTCACGTATACCCTCCCCTTTTACCACCATGAACAAAGTTCAACTTTTCTCTCATGAACTCAAGGATTTAAGTTTTGAATTCAATATTTCTTCAAGAATCCAAGGGTTAAAGTTTCCTAGTTCAATAAACCTTTAAGAAAAAAAATCAAGAATGAAGTTTCTTTCACAAGTTCATCATTCAAGATTCCAAGATTCAAGATTTCTTCACAATTCAAGAAAAATTAAGGTATGTGGGAGTTCATCCATGGATCTTTTTTCACCCATGGAGCCCAAAACTTAAATTTCAAGTTTAAAGTCATGATCTTTACATGTTCCCATGAATTTTGTTTATAAGTTTTCATGAATCTCAAGCTTACATCATGTTTCCATGAAATTGTGGGTGATATTAAACCTCACATGTTTAAATGGTATTGTTTGCTAAATTTATATCCTAAATTGTGATTTTAGAGGTGGAATCATGCTACTGCTACTATTTTAACTATACCCATGCTTAGCCTAAACCATGAATTACAAGTGTTTGATGAAATGCCTACAAGAATGATTTTGAATAAAGGCTTACATATCATGTCCTTAGAATTTTAGTTCGATTCCATGGTGGATTCTATATTCAAGATGATTAGAAATATTTCCATGCTTTAAGTTCATGTTTTTCACATGTTTGATCCTTATATGTTGTGATGAAATGCCCATGTCCTATTCAAGTGAATTTCATGTAATTTCCCCAATTCACAATTTTGGTTATGAAACCATGCTATGGTTCCATGTTTAAGATATTACCATTTCCAAGTATTAATCTCCATATGCTTGATAGAATGCTCATGTGAATTGAATAAGGTAATCATGACATGTTACCATGTGTTCTCATCTATGTACAAGTCCATAACCTCTAAGTGTTTGACAAAATATCTAAATGAAAGCATTGTTAACAATTGACTGTTGTTATGCTATTATGATCATGCCATGCTTTACTTTTATGCTATCGAGTCCTGGGGTATTTAATACTCGACAATTTAGTTGCTTACCTAGAGCCAGTGTTAGTTATAGAATAGTTTCAATCATGTCATGACCAGTAGTATTCTCAGTCAGTTATAGAACTCAATAGAACTCAGCTAGTTACAGAACTCAGGAAAACTCAATAAACTCAGTATTAGTCCAGTCCAGTTTAGTATTTAGTTCATTTCTCAGTAGTATTCAAAATTTAGTTCAGTCTTCAGTAGTATTCAGTATTCAGTTCAGTCCTCAGTAGTATTCAGTATTCAGTTCAGTCCTCAGTAGTATTCAGTATTCATTTTAGTCCTTAGTAGTATTCAGTATTTAGTTTAGTCCTTAGTAGTATTCAGTATTCAATTCAGTCCTTAGTAGTATTCAGTATTCAGTTTAGACCTCAGTAGTATTTAGTATTCAGTTCAGACCTCTATAGTATTCAGTCAGTTAACAAAATTCAGTAATATTTACGTTATACAACAGAACTCAGTGAACTTAGTTCAGCTCAGTTAAATAGTATGATCAGTAATAGTTTAGTCAAGCCTAGTGTGAACTAGGAAATTGGTTCAGTGTCTATTCAGTTGGGAGTAGGATTCAGCACCGAGTGAACCCAAGGATGGGGACTCACCTACCAGTAAAGGGTGTAATCCTTAGAAGCAATCCTTGTGTTCCAGAACTATGTAGCCAACATAGGTTGAGATATCAAACCTACCAGATAAGGGTTGATGAGGTGTTTTAACCTGTCAGTTGAGGGTTCCATCATTCTCATTAGAGTACCTGCCAGATAAGGGCATCTCTTCATGTGTCTTTACCTATGGCATGGTACTGACACCCTTCCAACTGGGTTATAGGTTGGAACCCAATCAGTTTAGAGAGGGGCATGTCGGTTAGATGATTACTTCCCATATTTGTAGTTTTAGACTCAGTACGAAACTCAATTCAGTTCTAAAAAAATAGGACTATCAGATACAGTCTCCTATTTATCAGTAATATAGTATCAATAAACTCAGATATTAGTTAATCAGTTATCAAAATTGAGTATATAGTCTCAGTTATAGTATCAACATACAGTCTCAGTTACAGTCTCAATTACAGTCTCAATTACAGTCTCAATTATAGTCTCAGTCCCAGTCCCAGTTCGATAATCAGATCAGTAACTCAGTTCAGTTTCAAGTTTGCTTGACCATTACGTATAGTTATCAGTTATTTAGTTATCAGTATTATAGTACCTCAGTTTACAGACTATTTCAAAATCATGTTATACGCTTAGTCTTGTATTCTTAGATAATATAGTCTTCATGAATTCATGCTAGTTACCTCATATTACTTAGTCAGTCCCTTTCTCATATGTATAATACTTTACAGTTTTAGTCCTGTTATTCAGACTAAGTACAGTCCAGTTCTACATAACCAGTATTCAACTTTAGTTGTACTTCTATCATTAAAGTAGAGTTTTACAGAAACTAAGTATAGAGATTCACCATCTTATCAGAGAATGTTTGTCACTCATGCTTTAAGATATTTTAGTTTTCAATTTATTCCAGCCTATTGGTGAGTCTACTTACACTTAGCATGCATGTTTTACGATTACATATGAAATCAGTTTTACTTATTCCATTCACCCCTGTATACTCAGTACATTCCAGAAGTACTGATCCACATATACATTTGTGTGGCTACATTTATCATAATATAGGTACCAGTTATAGCCCGCACATCACGATCATATAGTTATAGATTCCAGCTAGCAGGTGCTGAGTTCTCCTACTTTAGGAACTCCAGACAGTTTCAGTTTATGTATAGTTTATTTATTTTCCATGTGTATTGATTAGTAGTAGTTGGAGGCATGTCTCAACTATCTATAGTTAGTATAGTAGAGGCTTCATAGATGTCGGTCAGAGTCAGTTATGTAAATTTTAGATTCATCGTTCAAATTTATCAGATTGTAAAGCTTTATCAGTATTGTATCTATTTTAGATATTTAGTATGATTATGTTTCCGCACAATAGAACGGCTATTTATTATGTTATAATTCAGTTGCTTAACAGTATGCCAACTCATGGGTTAGCTTGGGATCACTTGTGGTTCCAAGCATCGTGTAACATCTCGGGACAGATTTTTGAGGCGTTACAAGCTGTTATTGGTGCAAGTTTTCTTGAATTACTGTACATCATTTCAACCCTCGATACTTATGAGGCTGCTTTCTTGGTCTTCTGCTATTTTTTATCTAGGTGATCATCCCTACCATGCTACTTAGTCTCAGCTCCCTAGCAAAGTGTCCAACTACACTATTTTTTTCAGAAAAACAACAGATGGATTTACATTACTCGATACACTTTCATATTTACACTTGATTCAGATTTATCATGTTCTAATTCAGTTTCATCGGCCAAATTTTCTAGAAGTTCCTTTCTACCCTATTTCTCCTCTTTAATTAGCTATCATATGATATAGTTTTTCATCAAATCCCCTTTTCCCGGAAGGTATTCTCCTACCATACTTCTGGCATATAATCATCACCCTGAGCAACCCAACCATATAAATTTAGGCTAGGTCAATAACTATATTGGTTTTCCATTCTTGTTAGATGCAATTCTAGGTTTTGAAGGCCCTCTTAGAGTCCAATGCACCCTAAAAGTTAGTCCAATCGCTATTGAATCTCTTTACAATGACACCAAAACTAGATTCCTTCACAATGCCTAACATATAAAGATGAACAACAACCAACATTAAATCTTAACAGGGTATCATAACAATATTCATGGTCCCTCATCCTTATCAGTTTGAACCCATCAAACTTAACTATAAAATTGCAGATATCTTGTTTGAATAATCAATGACTAAATGGCAAAAACAACAATCATAAAATCAGTGTACTCTATATATATTTTCACAATAATATTATCAGGAATACATACCTCCCACATATAAAGTGGTTCCTTCTACAAGCAATTTATTCCTCTGAACCTATCTTTATTGTAGGCTCTTGTGTTGGTCGGGCAAAATTTGATCAACTTTTATTTCCTTAATCTACAAAGAATAGGAAAAAATTAATGTCAAACAAGAAAAGAACAGAAAGAACATTATTTGTTTATTACAACAGATGTGAAGTTTGTTCAACAGATCTAGAGTCTGTTGCAACAACAGATATGAAGTCTGTTAGAATACATCAAACTAGCCTTGCTAGTAGTTTGACTTGTTCAAATAGTTGCTCTGTCTGTTGCAACATCAACAACAGCATAAACTACAAAGAAACAACAAATAAAAAATATCAACAACATTATTTATTCCAACACCATCAACAAAAAAGAAACAACATCCTTTATTCCAACACCATCAACAACAACACATAATAAGTTCCATCAACACCAACCATACCAACATCAATAACAATAAAACAAATAAAATACATACAAAAAATGATACTGCTAACAAGGCTTTTAAACTTCTCCCAATAGATGACTTTTTTTGCTTATTGTAATAAAAATTCTCGGCTCATTTATTCAACACTTAAAAATTTCTTTAAATTTTATAAATAAATATGATATGGGTAAATGGTAATTAAATAAAAAACAGATGTAAATAACTTGCAAAGAAGAAGATGTGAATGAAAGAGCAATAGTGAACCATACCTTACTTGCAATGTCAAAAAGGGATCAAAACAACAATTTCAGTCGAGGAAAGATATGGATCGATTTAGATCCTAAAGGATCTTTATGAGAAAGAAGAGAAAAAAGTGAGAAAAAAGGTTGTGATAACCCTAAAGAGGAGAGAAAGAAAACAAAAAAAATGAGAGATGAATAAAATAAATTTAGGGCTGAAGGAGACATGGGCAAATATTCATTAATTAATATTCATTAAAAACTTTGAGGGGCACGAGGAAGACGAGTGACATTGAAAAGACAAGACAAGACTACTAATGAGATTTTTGAGTTATTCAAGAAATATTTTTTATCGTCTTTAGTAGTACTATTTTATCTACCTTTTCTTCCTTTGTACAGAAGCTTGCTTTAAAATTAAAAAAAAAATTCAAACAGATTATCATCTATTGCAACAAATATCAATATCTATTTGAAAAATCCAATAGCTCAATCATCTGTAACAACAAATGCAAATGTTCATTTAATAATTAAATCAAATATGTCATTTGTTACAACAGATATCAATATCTGTTTGAAATTTTCAAATAGCTCAATCGTCTGTTATAAAAAATTTAAATGTCTATTTGATAATTAAATCAGATATGTCATCTGTTGTAACAGATATGAATATTTATTTGAAAATTTCCAAAAGCTCAGTCATTTATTACACCAGATTCTATTGAAATTGATTTATGTAGAACTAGGGATGAATGAGTTCATAGGGCCAACTACAACTTCAATTGAGTCTTTGCAATTGCATGATGGTTGTATTACGTTCATCCCAACCCGAGTCGTCGATCGATCACTCTAGTTGAAAAGATTCTCATTAACTTAATGTTAAACTACTACCTAAATTGATTTAGGTAGAACTAGGGATGAATGATTTTATAGGGAAAACTACAACTTTAATTAAGATGTTGCAATTTCATGGTGTTGGTATTGCGTTCATCTTGACCTGAGTCGTCGATCGATCACTCTGAGTTAAAAATTCTCATTAACTCAATGCTAAGCTACTACCTAAATTGATTTAGGTAGAACTAGGTATGAATGAGCTCATAGGGTCAACTACAACTTCAATTGAGTCTTTGCAATTGCATGGTGTTGGTATTGCATTCATCCTGACCTGAGTGGTCGATCGATCACTCTGAGCTGAAAAAATTCTCATTAACTCAATGTTAAGCTACTACCTAAATTGATTTAGGTAGAACTAGGGGTTAATGAGTTCATAGGGCCAACTACAACTTCAATTGAGTCTTTACAATTACATGGTGTTGGTATTGCATTCATCTCGACCCAAGTCATCGATCGATCATTCTAAGTTGAAATATTTTCATTAACTTAATTTTAAGCTACTACCTAAATTAATTTAGGTAGAACTAGGAATGAATGAGTTCATAGGGTCAACTATAACTTTAATTGAGTCTTTGCAATTGCATGGTGGCTGTATTGTGTTCATCCTGACCCGAATCGTCGATCGATCACTCTGAGTTGAAAACATTCTCATTAACTTAATGTTAAGATACTACCTAAATTTATTTAGGTAGAACTAGGGATAAATGAGCTCATAGGGCCAACTATAACTTTAATTGAGTCTTTGCAATTGCATTGTGTTGGTATTGCATTCATCCCGACCCGAGTCGTCAATCGATCACTCTGAGTTAAAAAGATTCTCATTAATTTAATGTTAAGATACTACCTAAATTGATTTAGGTAGAACTAAGGATGAATGAGTTCATAGGGTCAACTACAACTTCAATTAAGTCTTTGCAATTACATGGTGTTGGTATTGAGTTCTTCCTGACCCGAGTCGTCGATTGATCACTCTGAGTTGGCATGATTCTCATTAACTTAATATTTTAAAATCTATAACTTTTAAAATTTTAAAAATTAATTAATGTTGAAAAAAAGATTTTTACTTGTATTATCTTTGAGAATGGGTTAACAATTTTGAGTTTTGATGATAAAAACATAGGAAGCACCTGAGAAAACCCTAGTTTTTATTGTAGTATTTTATTACCTGTCGTGGTATTGTTGGATGGTGTTTGTGGTGTTGTTGGTGGTTGTTGTTGGTGGTGTCGGTATTTGTGGTTTTGGTGGTGGTGTCAGTTCTCTTGGTGTTGGTATTGGTGTCATTGGTGGTAGTGTTGGCGCACTTGGTATTGTTGTTCGTATTGGTAGCATCGGTGGTGGTCTTGGTGCTCCATTTGTTGCAACAGGTGGAAGATCTATTGAGAGATATTAAATAGGTCTTCAAATAGATTCCCCATCTGTTCCAACTGATGGGTTATCCGTTGGAGTATGTTTTTTTGTAATGTGGCATATAATAATTTATTGAAATTTTTTTCACCTTTTTTTTAAATTATGCAGACATTAAATATTTTGTATTTTTTGTTTTTCTATTGTTTGTAGTTAAAAGATGTCCCCAAAAAAAACGAATCTGAAACTAAAAGTGGATCAACTTCTGACCACTGAACAAAAGAGGCTATAGTACAGATAGATTCAGAGGAACTTCCTGAACAATCTCAGTCAGGACAAAATGAAACTGAGGAAAGTGAGAACTCCTTCTCACCAATGGGGCATGAATTAATATCAAATACCCACATTGATCCTATCAAAACCATTAGTATCGACAGGTTTCGAGTTGTGATGCCGATGGATCGCCCTAAAGAAGTAACTGGTGATCTTGTACTTAAATGTTAGTTGGGGAAATGCTTTGATGAATTTAGTATTATTATGAAGAATGAAAACATAGACGGACTTTGTAAGAGGAGCTGTTTTGTATACTTTCTTAAGCTGCCTGAGGACCGCACTCTCAGTTTCCAAATGAGCATAGTATATGATCTTCTCAAGCACAGGATCAAGTACGCGGGGGATGATAAAGATTCGAAGGAGAGAGAAAAAAATATGGATGAAATATGGATCAACTGCTGTGGCATGCCGGTTTATTTGGGATTGAAAGAGTTTACCATAGTGACATGCTTGAGATGCGATTATCCAGAAATACCTTTCATCAAGGAAATACCCTCCAACAAACGCAAGGAAAAAAAGATGGGTTGTTGGGCATTGTTGGATGACGTAGCTACAAAGTGGGGGATTTGATGGCAGATCTTGAGGATGAAAACATACCAAAGCACTACAGGGAGAAATTGTGCTTAGTTTGGTTTGTCCATTCCATTTTATTGGCAAGAGAAGTAAAGAAAGTCATAGAATATGATTTGTTGACATTTGCTGATGATTTTGAGAAATTTAACAATTGGCTGAAGCAACATCCAGAAGAAGAGCAGTTAGGCAAGGTCAGCCTAATGTTGAAGCTCTCCGTGACCAACCTACTGCATAGATCCACATACTTTTTCTGGGGGTGTTATTGGTAGAGTTGTTAATGATGGTGGCATCTATCCTGATGCTGCTACTTCCAGTCATGATTATGAGCATGTTGGTGCTCAGGAAAAAATAAATACATTTGGAAACACCTCTTCCACAAGTCCCTCTCACCCCTCTTCACCCTCATGTTCTCATTGTAAATGCAAAGTGTGCAAGGACAGAGAAGATAAACTCTTTGAAAAACTAAAGGCTATTTCTGAAGCTGTCGATGAGTTGAAATCTAAGAGGGGTGTCATACCATCTAAAAAGGTGAGGGAACCATACACTCCTACAATGACTGTTAGGAGGAAGAAAGAAACAATTATCCAAGTACTTTTCAATTGAAAATCCAAAAAAGTTGCAACACCTCCCGCTTCAAGAGTTGTTGAAGTTCAGAAGCCACTGAAGAAGGTGGACATATATGCGGCACTTGGCTACAAAGAGAAGAAGTAACTGTAAGAAATCATGACTTACAAGATGAAGGTTCCATAAGAATACACCATGTATTCATTTGACGCCAAAGACTTATCGAGTATGATAAATATGCGTGAGTGGTACATGGACTATGTAAGTTTACTTTTGCAAACCTAGACTTCCTATCTACTCCATGAATAAGAAGCTATGCAAAAAATGTGTTATCTATTACAACAACTGGGTATTCTATTGCAACATAATACACATTTGTTGTATAAGTTGCGTTAGCTGGGTAATCTGTGAACTGATTCAGGGAACCCTCTACAATAGAATCTTTCCACTATGTTTTTCTTCTTTAAAATTACCAACCTATTTAAAAATTATCTTCTTATACCATATTATGTTGATAAAATTCTCTGCCTCATGAGGGGCAGGCATTTAGCATATGCAGATGCTTATGATGCTGTCGATAGGATAATGGAGTTCAACTTCTACAATAATTTCAAGAGTAGGTGCGATACTCTCCATAGTCAAACTAGTCCTGGTGGCCATAGAATTGATTAGTTAGTTTCTACGTTCGAATGGGAAGAAGACATGATTGACTATGTTAGAGGAAAGAGGCCATATCTTCACGGAAAGAGCTAGACCAAGGCAAAGAGAATCCTTGCAGTCATGAACGTGGAAGTCAAACATTTTCTCATTGTTGAGATACTACTCGGCGAGGAAAAGATTAAGGTTTATGACTGCAACTTACCTGTCTTCAAGGAGGCCAAGTTTTTAACCACGTGCAGCCACTCTTGAAGTTGTTCCTCAAATTGTTGACACAGAGTAAGCTGATGGATCATTTGCCGGTGGAAGTCTTGATGGAATAATGGGATTTTAAAGGTCAAAACAAGGGCATGCAGCTTCAAAAAGATAAAATTGGTGTCGTGTGTGGGCCGTACTCGCTTGCATACATAGAGTGTTTGCTGATCGACACAAAAATAGTCGGTATGTACTACGCCATTGTGGAAAAGATGTAAGAGTTCTATGATTATGGGGTACTAACTAGATGGTTGGAGTCCGTGTATAAAGAATAATATGTACAAAGACAGAGATGAAAATGTAAACAATTTTTTATGTCAAGCCACTTCACTTCACTTTACATTGTAGTGGCAATTTTTTTTATGTCTGACGAAAGTTAAATTTTTATAATGCAACGAATTGTCTATCTATTGTAACAGATATCATACCTGTTGTAGCAAATTGATTATCTGTTGTAATAGGTTGGTCATCTGTTACATTATGCAGATGTTTCTATCTTCAGTCTCAATAGATATATAATCTATTGCAACATATAATCTATCTGTTGCAACTGATGGGTAATTTATTGAAATAAATTTAAAAGTAGGAAGATGTGTTATATAATTTCCAGCAGATGACCTACATATTGCAACATATGTCTAAATCTATTTGATAAGATATGCCGTCTGTTGCAGCAAATGTATTATTTATTGCGATATTTGAATCTAGTTTAAAATTTCAATTGACAATTTCAAAACTAAAAAATAAATTATATTCATAGACAACATAAAATAAATTAAAGCCTTTGGAAATTACATGAAATAACTCAACAAATAAGTGAAATGTAAAAAAATTATTATGGGTACAAATGATCTACTCTACAAATAAATCAACAAGTTAACCGAGGAGGATAGGTTATTACATTGATAGACTTAAGATATAAAGATCTTCTCAATACGGATAATTTGTTCTTCATCTGGTGCTACGAAATTCAGCTTTGGTCGTCGTGGATCTTTAATGTCGCTTGCGCTCGATTTTTGAGCTTTCGCTTCTTCGTATTTCCATAAAAGAGAAGCATATCTTTGGAGGAGTTATTTGGAATCAAGTCCATCATTTGGTACTTGTAATCCATCGTTCAAATACTCGGCGTAAGCGGCAACAAAAAAATCGCAATCCCTGCATTTTAAAAAATTAGATAATCCATATCTTACAGTTCATACAAGCATTGTGAAATTTATGCAATGAAACTAAATCATGATACTTATACTTACAGGCTACCAATGGTTTGTTGAGCAATTCCTTCAACATGCTGTACATCAAATGGATTACCTATTTTATCCCAGTATACTTCAATCGTCGACCAATCAGTACGAACCTTTTGGTCCAAAAAGCCACTCATATAAAGGTAAGTAGGCTATATTTTGGCCAGTTTTTGTATCTCATACGATGACCCAAAACGTCTCCTTCGCGACATCGAGTTATAAAATCGGATGTGCCTCTCTTTTAGAATGATGACAGCCAACACCCAATGGAATTCATCACCACAATTGATTGGGATGTACACTTCGTCGACCAAATGTCAAGGTAAGCCAGCTGGAATGCTAAAACTTTTGATGATGTTGATTAAGTATTCCTCATTTCGGGAAACTTCTGGCTGTTGTTGACAATACCTATCGTAGGCATTATTGATGTAAACTTTGAACAAATAATTTTCTATCGTATATTTGTAATGTTCTTAAATTTGCAACCTGGTCTTCTTTCGGAGGTGGTAAAAAATGACATCAATGTGTTGCACATATTATCAAACATTTCATATTACGGGACAAAAAAAATTAATACACAGATGCAATTAAAAAGAGTATTAATTAATAGTAATATGTATGGCATTTAAACCTCATCATTTCAGCAAGTTTGGGGCTGTGACAGCAAATAGAATCAATTCTTCATTCTAGGATGTGCAACAACAAAGTCGAACATATCAAAACCAAGACTCGATTCGTTCACTTTTTAGTGTTTGTCCTTTTGTTTCTAAGTGATGATTTATATGTTTTAATGTCATATTTTTACAACAAGAATTGTATCAATCAATATCTTTAAAATTGATTTATATACCTGCTGGAGTGATGCTTTAACAACCCATCGGCAATCCATTCTGAATATTCGTTGATCAACTTCGTTAGTTTTTTTAGCCTCATCCGAGATGTCGAACCCTTCAAATGGGTAATTCTTCCATTCTCTAGAACTGATAGGCTCTACTTTTTCTTCTTCTTTGGAAGCAGTTGATGGACTATCAACTGTGATATTATGCTCTTCAACAGTAGCTTCTACTGTGATATCCACATAGAAAGCTAAAATTTTCAATGCTAATTACAGATATACAACAGATTGTCTATCTATTACAACATATGAGTCTTATGTTATAATAGATGAATCACCTGTTAAGACAAATTCGAACAAGTAAAACAGAGCTGTATGATAATTTTGAACAGATGACCCATCTGCTGCAACATAAGGCTCATCTATTAGTATAAATTAAAACAGTATGAAAACCTGTTTGATTTGCTGAAACAGGTGGATAATTTTTATTGGAATATATGATATACATTCACCTTCTTTAGCTCTTGCTACTCTCTTGTAGCCCTTGTACATTGAAAAATGGTGAAAGACAAAGACAGAGGCGTTGTAATTTTGCTTTTTTCGATGCTTGATGATGCCCTAAAAATATCTTTCCTTCTCCTCTTAGCCACCTTGATCTCTAGTGGAGTGTATGGATATGAAATCTTCTTTGATAGAATGACACCCCTCTTAGATGTCATTTTCTTTACAGAAGTAGTTAGTGCATTAATAACATTAATCACTCTATTATGTTTTGCCTTGCAGTCTTAACATTTGCATGCAGAACATTTGCTAAAAGTGGAAAAATATATATAACCAGTATGATCCTAATCATAATGACTTGTTGTTTCAAAAACTGTAAGATGAGCATCATTAGCCCCAACAGCAGCAGCACTACCACTACCACTACCATCATCAACAACAACAAGCCCACCCTTCAAAATTATTTTTTTTGTGATGGTTGTTGCTCCAAAAAATTCCATTTTTATTCTATCAATGACCTTAGGGTCCAATAAAGTTTGCACAGATCGTAAAGTAAGAAAAAATGACATCAACTCTTGATTGGTCAGAACAAGCCACGGATGGACAATCTAAAATAAATCAGTACATATATTAGAATGATGATGAAATTATTTAAAATAATCATTAATTAAATCAAAAACTTGATTAGAATTAGACTTACTGCTTCCTTCGAGGAATTGAAAAGATCAAGAAATTTTGTATTTTTATCAGTTTTGGCCGACAACCATCTCATGATTCTTGGACAAGAAACTTCTTCCTGGTAGTTCACTTTTTGTCTCAAATAAGGAATGACTTCAAATGCCCAAGCCTATAACATAACACCAATAAATCAAAAGTATTATTGAATAAAAAAATAAATCATATCATAATAAAAGAAATATTTACCATGAAAGCCCATGAAAAGCCATACAAGTTAACTTTTTTTGGCGTTAACGGAGTCAACAAATATTTGACAGGCTTCTTCAAGCTTTCATAACCCCAAGGATAGCTGTTAAATGCCTCAAGATCCTCAGAGAGATTATTAAACCGAGGCTTATGTTATTGTTAACGTCTCCCACCCAAAGAATATTATGTATAAACCAAACCAAGAATAATGATTGCTTGTGCTTCTTTGAAAGTCTTTTACCTTTCGATGCTTCTATCAAATTTTTATTTTTAAAGCTTGGACCAATAATGGACACCAGGTCATCACGATTACTCGACTTGCCTTTGCCTTTTTTGTATATGTAGGGTGCTTTTTTTAGGATTAGAGTAGGTATAACTTGAGAAGGAGGAGGAGGATAACATCTTAGTCCAGTAACTATGGCAAACTCCTTCCAATTAAAACAAACAGGCATGACACAGTAATTTATCCATACCTCATCTATCTTATCTTTGTTTTCATACATAATCCTACACTTCAGAAGAACATATACCATTTTTATTTGGAAATGAGCATTATTGTCCTCCAGTAAATCAAGATATTGCCCAAAGTATCTTTCCCTAAAATAAGAATCCAATTTTTGTTTTTGAAGTATTTTTCTGAAGGCATCAAAAGATTTTCCCATGGATGACTGAACCACAAAATACTTGTTAAATCTGTGGCACCATCGCACTGCATTTTCACAGGATAACGATCAATGCTAAAGGTTTTGACCAACTCTTCAGTGGAAGGGCTATTAGCATTTGGATCATCTATTTTGAAACATTCCTCCTCCCCGTGTTCATTATCTTCTTCTCTTGATTGAGATAACGTTTGTAAAGCAAGCTCATCGAGTAGTGGATATAGCCTAGCTGCTTCACTTGTTTCTTTACTTTAACTTGATATGATTTTTTTTCTTTTGGGAGCCATATTATCTTAAATTAACATGAACATAAAATAGATTATAATTGATTAATGCATCATTAAAAAGGATAACAGTAAATATAATATGCAAATAGTAAAATAACAGTTCCAACAGACCACACATCTGTTGCACTAGGTATGTTAGCTATTGCAATATATAACAGACCTGTTGCAGCGAATGAATAAATAGTTGGAAACAATAAAAATAGATCACTCATCTATTGCACCAGGAAGGTTATTTGTTGCAACATATAACCAACCTGTTACTAATTCATTGGAAATAATAAAAATAGATCACTTATCTGTTGCACCAGCAATGTTATCCACTGCAATATATAACCAACCTATTGCAGTGGATGAGTAATTCATTGGAAATAATTACAACTGGTCACTCATTTGTGGCACCAAGTTGGTTATATACTGCAATAGATATCCTACCTGGTGCAATAGATAGGTGATCTATTTTTATAGTTTCTAATGGATCACTCATCTATTGCACCTAGTAGGATATCTGTTGCGCATATAAGCAACCTGTTGCAGAAGATGAGTAATCCATTGGAAATAATAAAAATAGATCACTTATCTATTGCACCAGGTAGGAAATCTGTTGCAGCATATAACCAACCTGTTGCAGTGGATGAGTAATCTATTGGAGACAGTAAAAATAGATCACTCATCTGTTGCACCAAGTAGGATATCTATTACAGCATAGAAGCAACCTGTTGTAGCGGATGAGTAATCCATTGTAAACAATAAAAATAGGCCACACATCTGTTGAAACAAATCACTCATCTGTTGCCAAATGAGTTATTAGTTGGATCAATATTATTTAGATTTTTTTTCAAATAGAAGAGTCGTCTGTTGCAACAAATATTTCATCTGTTGCATCAAATATTTCATCTGTTAGATCAGATGGTGAATCTGTTACATTAGATTATTAATCTGTTGCACTAGATGGTTAATCTATTACATTAGATGGCTAATTTATTGCATCCGATGGTTAATCTTTTGCATCACCATTTTTACCAAGAAAAACAACAAATCAACCCAGCAACATCAACACAACACATGCATACTAAGAACATCAATGGTGACCAAAAATCACCAACAAATTGAATTAATAGTTCGACAATAAGAACTACAATAACAACAAAAAACTATATTTCACAGCAGAAAGAGTAGAGAAGAAATGCCAAAAATTAGGGTTTTATTCAGTCCACATTTCAAATTTAAGCAAGAAATACTAAAATTTTTAACCAATCTAGTAGAGAAGTTGGCTCAAGTCATAATTTTTTACCTGTGAAAGAAAAAATGGGACGAGGAACTCGAAGTTGTTGTCATCGAAAAAGTTGGCTCAAGTTCCTCTATTTCTTCACATCGATTGATAGTAGAAAGTTGAAAAGGAACTCGCCCAGCTATTCCTCGTCAGAGCTTGAAGGAAGAAATTTTGCAAAACTATTGGTTGGGAGAGAGTTGAGAGACTGTCGAGAGAGAGACGGTTGATTTGGAAGAGAGAGCTATGGGTTGATTTGTATTTTTGAAAAGATTAGAAAGTTTTAAAAATATTAATCAAGTCCACAACTAACTTAATCAAGTTTCCTAATTATGTTTGACCCTTTAAGTTGGTCAATATCACCAATCCTTCATTCAAGACTTAAAAGACATCTTTCCTTTAATTTTCTCAGGTAACTTATTATTTGGCAAGAGAAAATATGTATGCGAAAAAATTAGGAAAATTAATATTTGAGGAGTCCTAGATACATGGTAAGCAGAGTTCAAATCGATATTTTTCACAAAAGCTATGTGGACTAACAAGCGAAACATGTTTTTTTTTCCTAATCAAACAAGGAAAGAAAATAAAGTTTCTCTTAATATTTAATTTTTTTAATAATAGTTAAAGTTAAGAAATCATAAATTATATGAAAAGAGTGTTATTCTTTTTCCTTATTTGAAATTAAATAAAGTTCTACTTAGGTTCAACCATTACATATATATAAATATCAATTGATGTAAGGGTGTCAAACAGGCCGACCGGCCCACATAATTAAACCGGCTCGTTTTGACTCGGCCCGGTAAGTCCAAGGGCTTTAGGGGTCCATTTCTTGGTTCGGTTGGGTTTTTGATTTGGGCCCGGTTAAGCCGGGCCGAACCCAACCCAATTTGGGCCCGCCGATTAACCGGCCCGGCTATGGTTTTTTTTTTTTTTTTGAAAATTCAGAATTTCACAAACTAAAATTAAAAACTTAGTTTTAATACATTATTAATTTACTATCAAGTATTATTAATTTATTATATTAAGTAGCATATGTTTTATACTTTTATTTAAAGTAGTGTATATATTGAATGGAATATATATGTATGTGTGTGTGTATATATCTTCTAAATCTAAAGTACTTTATATTTAACTTATACATGTGTATATGTTTTATAAATTAGTATATAACTATATATATATATATGTGTGTGTGTGTGTGTGTGTGTGTGTATTGTGGTGTCTATATATATATGTATTGTAGTATATGTTTTATTTAAAGTAATATATATATATATGTGTGTGTGTGTGTGTGCATATATCTACTAAAGTAGTGTATATTTAACGTATAGATGTGTATACGTTTTATAAATTAGTATATAACTATATATATTTATATATATATATGTGTGTGTGTGTGTGTGTGTGTGTATCTTCTATAAATGAGTATATTTAATGTATACGTTATGTATATGGTTTATAAATTAGAATATAACTATATACATATATAAATATTGTAGTATATATATATATGTATTGTAGTATATATTTTATTTAAAGTAGTGCATATATATTGATTGATGTGTATATATCTTCTATAGACGTATATATTTAACGTATCGAAGTGTATATATGTATTACAAATAAATATATAACTATATATACATATACATATTGTAGTATATATATATATATATATATATATATATATATATATTATAATAGATATTTTATTTAAAGTAGTACATATATATTGAATGGTGCATATATATGCGTATATATCTTATATAGGCGTATATATTTAACGTATACAATGTGTATATGTTTTATAAATTAGTATATAACTATATATATATATATATATATACATATTGTAGTATATATATATATATATGTATTGTAGTATATATATTTTTTAAAGTAGTACAAATATATTGAATGGTGTGTATATATGTGTATATATCTTCTATAAACGTATATATTTAACATATACAAGTGTATATGTTTTACAAATTAGTATATAACTATATATATATACATATTGTAGTATATATATATGTATATTATAGTATATATATTTTATTTAAAATAGTACATATATATTGAATGGTGTGTGTATATATGTGTATATATCTTCTACAGATATATATATTTAATTTATACAAGTGTATATATTTTACAAATTAGTATATAACTATATATATATATATACATATTGTAGTATATATATAGGTATGTTGTAGAATATATTTTATTTAAAGTAGTACATATATATTGAATGCTGAGTATATATGTGTGTATATCTTCTCTAGACGTATATATTTAACGTATACAAGTGCATATATTTTACAAATTAGTATATAACTATATATATATATATATATATATATATATATAGTTATATACATACATATTGTAGTACATATATATGTATATTGTAGTATATATTTTTTTTAAAGCAGTACATATATTTTGAATGGTGTGTATATATGTGTATATATCTTTTACAGATGTATATATTTAATGTATCCAAGTGAATATGTTTTACAAATTAGTATATAACTATATACATATACATATTGTAGCATATATATATGTATATTGTAGTATACATTTTATTTAATGTATGACATATACATTGAATGGTGCGTATATATCTGTATATATCTTATATAGATGTATATATTTAACGTATACAAGTGTATATGTTTTATAAATTAGTATAATATAACTATCTATGTATTGTAATCCATGGATATTGTAGTATATATTTTATTTTAAGTAGTACATATAAATTGATTGGTGCGTATATATGGGTATATATCTTATATAGATGTATATATTTAACGTATACAAGTGTAAATATTTTATAAATTAGTATAATATAACCATCTATACATTGTAATACATATATATGTATATTGTAGTATATATTTTATTTAAAGTAGTACATACATATTGAATGGTGCATATATATGTGTATATATCTTCTATAGACGTATATATTTAACGTATACAAGTGTATATGTTTTATAAATTAGTATATAACTATATATATATATATATATATACATACATAGTATGTACATTTATATTGTAGTATCTATTTTATTTAAAATGATTTAAAATGATTTAAAATGAATTTCTAGTTTAAATTAAAAACTTATTTTTAATATATTATTAATTAACTATCATATATATATATATATACATATTGTTGTATATACTTTATTTAAAGTAGTACATATATATTGAATGGTGCGTATATATGTGTTTATATCTTCTATAGACTTATATCTTTAACGTATACAAGTGTATATGTTTTATAAATTAGTATATAAGTATGTATATATATATTGTAGTATATACTTTATTTAAAGTAGTACATCTTATTGAATGGTGCGTATATATGTGTATATATCTTCTATAGACGTATATCTTTAATGTATACAAGTGTATCTGTTCTATAAATTAGTATGTAACTATATATAT
>NC_061111.1:156705070-156705654 GCF_002878395.1 Capsicum annuum | reverse complement strand
TTGAAAGGCTTCGCAGGTATAATCTCAAACTCAACCCGGCAAAATGTGTATTTGGAGTGCCATCTGGAAAGCTGTTGGGGTTTGTAGTCAGCCGTCGGGGAATTAAATTGGATCCCTTGAAAATCAAAGCCATTCAGGATTTGCCCCCGCCCAAGAATAGGATGGAGGTGATGAGTTTGCTTGGTAGACTGAACTACATTAGTAGGTTTATTGCTCAATTCAAAACCACTTGTGAGCCCATATTTAATTTGCTGAAAAAGAGTGCTGCGGTAAAATGGACTGAAGAATGTCAGGAAGCGTTCGATCGAATCAAAAGATATTTATCAAATCCGCCCGTGCTGGTACCCCCAGATCCTGGTAGGCCTTTGATCTTATATTTGTCAGTCATGGACAATTCTTTCGGTTGTGTCCTGGGTCAACATGATGTCACAGGCAAAAAGGAGCAGGCTATTTATTATCTTAGCAAGAAGTTCACCGCATATGAGGTCAGGTATACTCTTCTTGAAAGGACGTGTTGTGCCCTAACTTGGGTAGCACAGAAGTTGAAGCATTATCTCTCATCCTTTACTACTTATCTCATCTCC
>NC_061111.1:156687917-156704970 GCF_002878395.1 Capsicum annuum | reverse complement strand
ATCCGCCCGTGCTGGTACCCCCAGATCCTGGTAGGCCTTTGATCTTATATTTGTCAGTCATGGACAATTCTTTCGGTTGTGTCCTGGGTCAACATGATGTCACAGGCAAAAAGGAGCAGGCTATTTATTATCTTAGCAAGAAGTTCACCGCATATGAGGTCAGGTATACTCTTCTTGAAAGGACGTGTTGTGCCCTAACTTGGGTAGCACAGAAGTTGAAGCATTATCTCTCATCCTATACTACTTATCTCATCTCCCGCATGGATTCTTTGAAATATATCTTTCAGAAGCCTATACCGATGGGTCGATTGGCAAAGTAGCAAATATTGCTTACCGAGTTCGATATTGTATATGTGACTTGAAACGCCATGAAAGCCCAAGCCTTGGCAGATCATCTTGTGGAGAACCCCATCGATGAAGAGTACGAGCCATTAAAGACATATTTTCCTGATGAAGAAGTGTCGTATGTTGATGAAGTCATTATAAATGCTGATCCAGGTTGGAGATTGTTCTTCGATGGAGCTGTCAATATGAAAGGAGTCAGAATAGGTGCGGTTCTTATCTCTGAATCGGGATAACATTTCCTGGTAGCAGCACAACTTTGATTTTACTGTACTAACAATATGGCAGAGTATAAAGCCTGTATTCTTGGTTTGAGGTTAGCTGTTGATATGGGAGTCCAGGAATTATTGGTGTTGGGAGATTTGGATTTGCTCGTCCATCAAATTCAAGGCGATTAGGAGATGCGAGATTTGAAGCTCATCCCATATCGACAATGCTTGCAGGAGCTATGTCAACAGTTTGTGTTAGTAAAATTTAGGCATATTCCAAGGATTAGTAATGAAATCGCTGATACTTTAGCCACTTTGTCTTTAATGCTCCAACATCCTGACAAAGCCTACATCGATCCAGTGCATATACAGAGTCGTGATCAACATGCTTACTGTAATGCAGTTGAAGAAGAGCTCGATGGAGAACCTTGGTTATTGGATATCAAGCGGTACATTCAGTCAGGAGAATACCCAGCATATGCCACCAATGATCAAAAGAGGACTATTAGGTGTTTGGCTAATGGATTTTTCTTAAGTGAGGGAATCTTGTATAAGAGGACCCCAGATCTGGGACTTTTAAGGTATGTAGATGCAAGAGAAGCCTCGGCAATCATGGTTGAAATACACTCTAGAGTATGCGGGTTGCATATGAACGATCATGTCTTATCAAAAAAGATTCTTCGAGCAGGTTATTACTGGCTTACTATGGAAAGGGATTCTATTTAATTTGTTCGAAAGTGTCATCAATGTCAGGCACACGGTGATCTGATACGTTCTCCTCCTGTTGAGTTACATGCAATGGCCGCTCCATGGCCGTTCGTGGCTTGGGGAATGGATGTGATTGGACCAATTGAGCCGAAGGCATCAAATGGGCATAGATTCATTTTGGTAGCCATTGACTACTTCACAAAGTGGGTAGAAGCAGTAACTTTCAATTCAGTGACAAAGAAGGCTGTAGTAGATTTTGCTCATGCCAATATCATTTGTAGATTTGGAATTCCTAGGATGATCATTACAGACAATGCTGCCAATCTCAATAGTCATTTGATGCAAGAAGTATGTCAACAATTTAAGATCACGCATCGAAATTCTATTCCATATCTCCTAAAAGCTAATGGTGCTGTAGAAGCCACCAATAAGAATATAAAGAAGATATTGTGAAAAATGGTACAAGGGTCTAGACAGTGGCATGAAAAATTGCCGTTTGCATTGCTAGGTTATTGCACCACTGTTCGCACTTCAACAGGGGCAACTCCATATTTATTGGTGTATGGGACAGAAGAAGTCATCCCTGCAGAATTTGAAATTCCCTCTCTTCGAGTCATTATAGAAGCATAGATTGATGATGACGAATGGGTAAAAACCCGACTGGAACATTTGAGTTTGATTGAGGAAAAAAGGCTAACGTCTGTGTGTCATGGCCAATTGTATCAGAGGAGGATGGCTCAAGCGTATAATAAAAAGGTCCATCCCAGGAATTTTAAAGTTGGTCAGTTGGTATTGAGACGTATCCTTCCTCACCAGATTGAAGCGAAAGGCAAGTTCTCCCCTAACTGACAAGGTCCCTTCGTTGTGAAGAAAGTGTTGCCCAATAGAGTCTTATATTTGATAGATATTGAAGGCAAAATGGCAGAAATGGCTATCAATGCTGATGCGGTCAAAAGATATTATGTATGATATTTGATCATTTGTTGATTTTATTGTATGTTTAGTACTTGCATTTTTGAAGATTGACATGATGAAGGCATTTTATTCTTCTATCCAAACATGGTGTCATCCTTTGTTTACCCGTTTAAGCTTCATTTTAATTTTCTTTCATATCTCTCTTTTGGAATCAAAATGGAGTCAAAGATAAATGTCGAGGAAATAAGAATAAAAGAAAGAGTTTGAAAAAAAAATCAAAATCAAATCAAAACAAAGAACAAACCGATGGAACTACATCTGACCTGATTCTCCTCTCTAGAGAGTGAGATACGTAGGCTGCCCTATTTCAGGCTCGGTCCAACCAAATAAAGATTTAAGATTCACCCGGTCAACAAAACTGGGGCATGAGTTAATGTGTTGTTTGAGTCGATTCCAAAAGTTGTAAGTCCCACCCCCACTTCAAGTATCGTTTGAGCCCCTTACCATCTTTTCTAACCTTAACCCAAAAGCCAAGTTACAACCAAAGAAAGTCCTTCAGATCAATTTTAGATAATGTTAAGGCTAATCATGCAATGGATATGATGATACATTGTGAAGTGCCACTGGTCTCCCTCAGCATAAAAAATCAGGAAAGAAATACAAAAATGAGAGAGTCTTATTGGTGAAGACCCCCGTGGGCATCATAAGGCGATGGTGAGTTGAGAGAAAATGAAAATGAGAGAGTCTTATTGGTGAAAACCTTTGCAGGCACCATAAGGCGATGGTGAGTTGAGAGAAATACAAAAATAAGAGAGTCTTATTGGTGAAAACCCCCGTGGGCATCATAAGGCGATGGTGAGTTGAGAGAAATGAAAATGAGAGAGTCTTATTGGTGAAAACCCTTGCAGGCACCATAAGGCGATGGTGAGTGGAGAGAAATAAAAATGAGAGAGTCTTATTGGTGAAAATCCTCACGGGCATCGTAAGGCGACGGAGAGTTCAAGAGGAAAGCGAAAAGTAAAAAGAAGGAGATTTGTTGACGAAAGTCTTTTAAGATGTCGTCAGTCGAATGTGATGTAGGAGTCTAATGGATTTGAAGGAGCGGCTCAGCATCAAAGGCATGAACTCAACAACAAATGGGGAGTTTGGATAGGAAGATCAGACAGCTAAAATGCATGTCATACTCATTAGAGTTGGTTGCCGTATTTAGATAAGTTTTCTTTTTGAATATGGGACATTGCCCTTTTCTTTCGTTTACATATTCACACTTTTTGTCTTTTTATGTCATTTATCAAAATAAAAGTCACTGTCATTTCTTTACATTTCAAGTTAAGTCTGTGTCAAAACAAGCGAGAAAGGATTTCAAAATTTACTACCAGTCTTTCCAATTATATAAGGAAAAGCCAAGGAACAGCACAGGAAGAAATATGATCGTAATTCAACACGATGCAAAGGAAGGCTATCAACCGACAGGCTATTGGATTTGTAGAAACATTCAGATTTAGGAAAAAAGTGCACCTCAGGGGCATGGTAAAATGGAACCCGTTGTTTGAGTCAGAACTCATTTCCCTCAATCTGGCTCCGGGTCAATGATGCGGCAAGACAGGGCAAGTGTTAGCGATTTGGAACAAAGATGAAAGGAACGAGTGATGGGCAGATACCTGAAAAGCCAAGATCTGCAAGCCACCACTAAGTTTTTAACTGACAAATTTTCTTTATTGAAACAGGGGAAAATTCATTTCACTTGATTCAGCTACCATTGGAAATGCACATTCGTGGGATTTTATTTTCTGTTCAGGACCCTCCTGAAAAATAGGATTTTACTTTATGTTCAGGACCCTCCTAAGAAATGGGATTTTAACTCCTGAAAAATGGGATTTTACTTTACGTTCAGGACCCTCTTGAAAAATGGGATTTTACTTTCTGTTCAGGACCCTCCTTAAAAATGGGAATTTACTTTCAGTTCAGGACCTTCCTGAAAAATGGGATTTTACTTTCTGTTCAGGACCCTCCTAAAAAAATGGGATTTTTACTTTCTGTTCAGGACCCTCCCGAAAAATGAGATTTTACTTTCTGTTCAGGACCCTCCTGAAAAATGGGATTTTACCTTATGTTCAAGACCTTCCTGAAAAATGAGAATTTACTTTCAATTTAGGACCCTCCTGAAAAATGGGACTTTACTTGCTGTTCAGGACCCTCCTGGAAAATGGGACAACGCTCTCAAAAATGAAATACTACTTTATTATAATTCTTGTTTGGGATAATTTTCATTCTGGTTTTAATTTTGGGTTTCAGGAGCCCGCCTGAAGAACAGGGTGATGAAATAGCAAGTCAGGAGCCCGCCTGAAGAACAGGGTGATAAAATAACAAGTCAGGAGCCCGCCTGGAGAACAGAGTAAAGAAATGAAAATTCAGGCAACAAGGTGATGTATAGCAAGTCAGGAGCCCGCCTGGAGAATAGGGTGAAGAAACGAAAAGTCAAGCAACAAAGCGAAGCAATTGAAAGCCAAGCAACAAGTTGGAAGAAATTGCAAGTCAGGAGCCCGCCTGAAGAATAGGGTGATAAAAGTAGAGTCAAGAGCCAACAGAAGCTGTATAGATAGGATTTTTGTAATTTCATTTATGTTTTAACTTGTAATTTTCATTTTTGATGTAATGACAGAGCCGCGGACCGGAACCTTGACGGAACCTCACTCGACTCTCCAACTCGGTATAGTCCACTTCTCTTCCAATCCTTTGAAATACCCGTGACTTGATTCTTTCATAACTTGGGTGGGAAGGATGTTTTAAGTCAAGACCCGGTTGTCCTTCTTCCTTTTGTTTCTTTCTTTGAATAATTGTCGAGTCAAAATTTGGTCTTGCTGTCTACTTCTTTGCCTGAAAACACTTCGTGGTTACATTCAAAGGGGGCATGATGTAGACACCTAATTCTGTCCCTCCCGAAGACCCAAGTTACACATTTTTATCCTTGTCTTACCACGTGCCCTCACCTGTATGATTATATCCCATAAAAATACAAAAATAACAAACCCACTAACAAACCTAATCCCCAAATATTCTTTTGTAACAAAATTAACCACCCCTCCTATCAATTTTGGACAACACATCACTACCCCATGTCCCATACCCTACCTCACCTACCCTACCCCAATACCCACCCTCACCTTATATATACACACATACACACAAAAATAAAAATTGGACCTCAGCATACAGAAAAAAAAGGCACGAACAAAAAACCAAAAAAAGGGAACTCCCTCTCTCTCTTTTTTCTCTCTTTACACCTCTCCTCTCCTCTTCATCGGCATCCATGGCTGACGCCGGCCAGCTCAGCACAGGCTAGATTCTCTTTCCCTCTCCTTTGACCGCCACGCCATCAGCTAGTTCTCTCTCGATCTACGATCTCTCTCTCTGCCTCTATCCTCTTCGGCGAGATGCCACCATCGCTTCAACCACAACGACGATGGCCAGCCCACCATCACCGTAGCCAGCTCCTTTCCCAACCCCCGCTCCGACCAATGCCATCACGACGACGACCAGCCACGTCTCGCCAGTCTCCGGCGAGAATTCGACCAGCAAACCAGCATCGTTACCATTACGAACTCACAGCCTTCCACCCGAGAAACCAGCTAGCACGCCATCTCCCTCTGCTTTAGCTTCCTCTACCATCTCCACCGCCACTACTTCCAATCGGTCGACTGTCGTCCTGCCGCCAAGCTCACCGAAGCTCCGGTACCGTGAGTTTTCCATTATTTTCCTTTCCTCTGAAATCCTAGTCCTGGTACTCGTTGTTTCGTTCGGGTCAGTTTCATCTGTTAGGATCGATCCCGGTAAGTTTTGAGTTAACTCCGTTGGAAAAGGCGTTGAGAACCAAGATCGAACAATGAAATCCATCTAAAATCTGTTTGAACGGGTTGGTTTCGGCGGGTTTGGTTCAGATTTTGGACTGTTTTGGGTTAGATTTCGATTCGTGCAGGCTATGTTTCGGTGTGTTTGGGTTAGATTTTGGCCCATTCAGGTCAGTTCTGTCGGTTAGGATCGATCTCGGGCATATATTGAATATTTTCAGTTGCTTTACGAATTGGTTATTTGAATCGAATTTTGGGTTTCAATTTCTCAAATACCGAGCTGGACAGATTTGTCGTTGGAGCTTAAGTCGAGGTTGTCGGAGGCGGGTTTTCTTTATCTCGTCGAATAATATGGGTCAAAGAGCTGTTTAAGGTCCATCCCTCAACTCTATATTCTTGTTATTGCCTAAAATGTGTTTAATTGTTGTGATTGTGTGTGATGTGATCGTAGTTGGTGAGTTTTGTCGATGTTATGATGTCATGATTTTTGTGCTCACGGTGTGTCTTTTTGATGATATATGAAACAAATTGGAGTAATTTTGGTATAATTGGTAAAAACGAAGCTAGCTGGGGTTTGGGAATTGAGAAATTGATAAAAGTTTAACGTAGATTAATGTTGGTTTGTTGTCTTTTTTTTGCTCCATTCGGTACAAGTGAAATGTGATAGATTTATGCCATGTTGAAATGGATAGGCAATATAGGTTCGGGTAGGAAAGAATTTAAGATTGACGTTTTGGTTGAATGTTGGAATGTGCGGGTGAATGTTTCTTTCTAGTTTATCGTATTTAATTCAATTGTATAATTTGGCCGGGGGATGCTCCGAAGTATCTGTATACATTTATTCACCGGGGAATGCCCCGAGGTGTCATGTACCCGGAGGATGTTCGTGATGAAGGCCCGAGGCGTCGGGTAGAGCATCAGTTTAGGATTAGCGTAGGTTTACTTTCAGTCTCTTTTATTTCGGGTTGTAATAATTGGATTGGACTTTACATTTCGGATTGTTTTGTTTTGTCTAATTATTTTGCATTCTTTTTGTGTGGTTTATACATTTCGTAATGCCAAAATAGTTGATACACTCTACCAAGCGACCGTGGTTGAACCACGGGATCGAGGAGTGCCTAACACCTTCCCCTCGGTCAACAGAATTTCTTAGCCGGAGTCTCTGTTCTCAAGCCAGTTTAAGAGTCAAATGGTTTCGAAAAGGATTTTCCAAAGGTGACTTGGCACACCGGATTATGCCAAGTGGCGACTCTAAATAAAAAATGTAAATAATCCTTTTCCGAAACAAATTTTCATTTCTTGTCACTTAAATAATAAAACCCTTTCGACCTTTAAAACATAACCCTTTTTTTGGAGTGCGTAAAAAGGGGTGTGACAATAGTGATGAAGATCTGGAAGATGTCACGCGCACACCAAATATGATCAGACTATGCAATGGATTTTTGTGAGACTACTATCACTCTATTGTCTTGGTTATTTTTCTTAGCGGGAGGATGATGATGCAGATGTGCATGGAAGATGTCGCGCACTCCAAGCTCAATCAAACTATGCAATGACTTTTGGTGAGACGCCACAATTACTTTGTTTCCTTGGTTAATCTCAGCAGGAGGATAGTGATGCAGATGTGCATGGAGCACTCCAAGCGCGACTAGACCATGCAATGACTTTTGGTGAGACTCCACTATTATTCTGTTGAGTTCTTCATTGGCTGTGGGAATTGAAATTGAAATTTTTATATCATCTTGAATAATCTTTTCCGCTTGAACTATCTTTGCAACTTACTTAGCTAATGTATACTATAAATAAGGAAATCTGAAAATGGCAATACGTAATTACAGAGAGCTATTTTTTGTGATGCTGAATTCTGTGAGGCTTATAACAACCTGGTACTTAGTTTACAAAATTCTTATCCTATATATTAACATTTTTTCCTCCAATTAATTAATTAATTCTGTATGCTCTAGAAAATGCTGCTCATAAGGTCATGTTCTAAGAGATGCTGGTAAACTAGAGGAAGCAATTCATTGCTATCATGTAAGGTCGTGTTTCTTTGTAGGCAGTGGCGGAGCCAGAATATTTATCAAGCGGATTTACAAGTGAACATATGAACTAATTGAAGGAGTTCGATATCTTCTATATATACATAAAAAATAATTTTAACCATGTATATATAGTATAATTTTTTGCCGAAGGGGTTTCGGATGAACCCCTATCCCAAGTGTGTTTATAGGTTGGTCGTATGCTTAAATTCTTAGTAATTGTTAATTCTTCTATCCCAATTTATGTGACATTTTTTATTTTTTGAGAGTCAATATAAATAATTATTGAAGCTAACTGGACTAGATCAACTTATTATTTTAAAATTAAAATTCAGATATTGAAAAATTATATGATAAGTACTATAAGTTTCAATTCTTCACATGTCAATGTGGTGAATAAACACATTTTAAAATGTCGAATTTCACGTAGTTTGTATCTCGATAAGCAAAAAGTGTCACATAAATTGAGACAGATAAAATACTTTCTAATGAATGCATGGAGCAGTACCTTAATGATGTTTTCTCAACCTTCCAGATGAATGCATGGTGCAATGCCTCCTCCTTCAACCTGAGAATCCACAAGTATTGTCTAATCTGGGAAACATTTATCTGGAGTAGTAAAATTTGGTCAATCAGAACGATTCTATTCTTAACTATATATTTCCATCTTGAAATACATCTCTATTTGTAGACTTGAACTTTTCTCTATAGTAATCTGGTAATGATCGAAAACTTATGTCACCAATTCACTATTGCTGTATTTTCTTCATCATCATTTGAGGCTGAAATTGCATTTAATTTTTCAAGAAAATTCTGAAATTGAATAAGCCAATTCTCATAATAGGAATTAATATTACTGGATTCTAAAGAGGGGATTTGTGATGTAGAAGTTGGTGCCATGCCTGAACTTTCGAGAGTTGCCTTTGGACAGTGAAGGAAAATGTATTATGATTATATACTTTATTATAGTAATAGTTAAGTACTTGCGTGGCTTATTGATCGGTCAAGTTTTTTTTTTTGTTTGTTTTAATTCTTAAGATTTTTGTTGTCTAGAAGTTCAAGTTTCGTTGTTGTTTTTAAAGAAAAACCGGGCAGGAAAAGGACAAATGAGAAAGGAGATAAAAAAAATCAATTTGGTGCATTAAAGCTTGTGTTATGTGTGAAATTTAGAGAAGGATTAAACCATAAAAGTTTATTATTCGTAGTTTTACCTTGCATTCTTGAGAATTTTTACTAATAGTACTCAATTTTGTAGAATTTTGTAATATTTTTTTTATACTGATTGCTAAAAAAAAAAGAATCACATTTTTCACATTCTTCATTGATCGAGTGATTCTGTTGTTTGATGCTACAATAGATAGTAGCTCCCATTCGACAATAGATTTAAAAGTGAAATAAAAACACTAAAGGCGAGTTCTAAAAAATGATGGTTAGATTGATTATATTCCATGGTTCCGACATGATAATAAGGACATGATCTATAGGAGATTATGGGGGACTTATATCAGGGTAGAAGGTAGGGTAGAAGGTAGGTTAGATAGTTAAACTAGTGTCATCTCACTTAATTCTTATTACTATTAGATGGATTATATACAAATCATAGTATTACCCTTGTTTTTTTCTTTGAGTTCAGTTATTATCTGTTATTTTTTGTACTTCAATCATTGTTTGTCTGTAGTATTTGTAATAAACACTTTTTCAAGAAACATTAGAAAAATGTTCTCACTACTGCAGTCTATTACCTTGCGTAAGTCGACTTAGGATTTAGATAAGGACCCTTAGGAGTTATTTGGTTGGGAAACAAATTATTTTGGAATTAATTATTTCTAGATTAGCAATCTCGAGATTAGTTTTTCTACTCTCAAGGTGAGATAAAAATAACACTACAGTTTTGGAATAACTATTTTCGCGAGAAGAGTTATTTCATACATTTTATTCCAACCAAACATGAAATAAACTTATTTTAAAATTATTCCTAAGATTAATTAGTCCTTATCCTATTCGATCTTTCTTTTTTGGTTGACAAAAGCATATTCCCTATCATTTAAGTCCTCATTCTCGAGTTAAACTTATATTCGGAGCATCCAAACTTTGCATCCAAATCAGTCCAAAAAGTATGAAGTCCGATCAAACTGGAGAGAAACATAAAATACTAGTCGCACAAATATATGCATGTTGTTAAGGTAATAGTTTGAAGTATTTATGCTAAATTTAATTTTTTTTTAACGTGACATTTATCTATTACATTAACAAGATTTACTCAATATATAAGTCATCAATATTTTAGAAATATTTTTATTGTTATTTATGATAGATTAAATTCAATTTACAATCAGTAACATACTTGATCCGACCTGAAACTTAATTAGTAAGTCCCAAACTGAAAGAGTCGACTATAAACATAAATTTATAGGCTCGTCATTTAAATAAAAATTATGTCTATCTTCATTCAATTTTTTAATAAAAAAGTTTCAATTGAAAGAAGTTATCAAAATGGCGAATTCATTGAAAATTGTTGTTCTTCTATAATCATTAAAATTATTAACTAAAATAATAAATTAAAAAAGACAGAAAGAATGATGATAATATATGTAATAAGACAATTGAATCAAAATCAAAATAAATAAACAAAGAAGAGGTAGAAGTTGTGTTTCTTCTAAATTTTGATGTAAAATATATTACCTAAGGTAAAATTCTAATTTATTTAGAGGTGTTTAATATTTTGCTGATTTAATGACGTGCGATGCACGTTTATCTGATCATGTCTATAAATAAAATTATACATAAAAAGCAAAATTATTTAAAATAGCACTTAACGTTAAAATAATTTTTATATTTATTTAAATGATATAGTTGGACTCTATATTCATTAGATTAGTTAACTTCAAACGCTAAATTATTTTTTCGACACTTTTGAATTTTGACACCCGAATTTTTAGTTTTATGACCACATCTAATAGCAGTAGACTTTTATTATCAGATAAATTGATTAGTATTTATAAAAATTGACATCAAAACGTACAAAAGCTTTTTATGATATATAAGTATAATTCTGGAAAAAGAAAAATTATCCAGAATATATTAGATGTACAAATTGTCATATAACTTTAACAACATAAATAGAACTATATGAAGGAGAACAATGTTTAAAGAAACGTTATTAGTTATAAAGAGTACTGGACTATGAATGAAGGATTTATTGACCAATTGTTAAGGGTTTTTAAAAGGATGTGATTTTTGTTAACCTAAGTAGGATTATATGTGTTTTTAGGAGTTATTATTTTACATTTTATGTAAATATATTATGAGGGTTTATATATAATTATGTAATTATTTAAAGTCAACAAATTTTGTCGTTGATATCAAATGTACGAAAACACATTTTAAACTATTACATAAGATTATAATAATATAACACAATTACTTGAGATAAATTTGAATATCGATAAGAATTTTAATAAAGTAGAAGATAACAATCTGAAAGTTATAATGATAAAAATAAAAAAAACTAAAAAAATAAAAATTAAAAGACTAATATATTGCATAATTTGGTGTGATCTGCACGACCATGCTCTAGAAATTGGCAAAAACAATTCTTGATAACTCATGGTCTCCCTCTTAGTAAATAACTTCTATAGATTTGTCGTGCAAGCTTGAAAATCCATCATATATATATTTTTTATTTTCTTATCATATATGTTATGACTTTTTTCTAATCATATATTTCAGAATTCATTTTTTTACTCAAGAAGAAAAAGGAAAATTACCACTATTAATTCGCCATATATTTTAGGATGAAAAATTATAAACATTCCCGCAACTAAAACCAATAGAACATTCCATCGTTGAAAAAACGCAATACACTCAAACATGTGACTTAAACAGAAAGAAAGTTGCAAGGTGTGTCATTAATTATATTTTCATCAGTAAAACAAAAAATATAATAAAAAAGAGATTATCATGAGGAGACTGCTTAAACATCCTAAATCTTAAGAGTTCGAGAAATACAAAGCACTTGTCTTTCTACCATGATGCAGATTTTATTATTAAAGAAGACACATTCAAAAAATAACATTATCATGATGAATGCAACTATGCTTTCCATCATATTAAAACTTACTTATACCATGCTAGAAATTGTTGCCTTACTATATTAATGTTGCTATCAAGGAACGGAGATCATACAAATTAAACATGAGCCACGTAACACCCTAAAACTTAGAAACAACATTTAGAATTAAAAGCCAGGTCTAAGATTTGTTCGTACATTGTATATGTGTTAAGAAATTGATTAGCTATAAATTAATATTTAATTGTGGCCCATTCATTGAATTGTAGTATTAATTTTAGATATTTATAAAAAACTCATAAACTTTAATATTTAAATTTGTCGGTGATTTCTTCTTTATTCGTTTCTTTGGAGTTTACTATATTCTTCCATGAATAGTTCCTTTCCCTTTTTAACATTATAACACTCGGAATTTCATTTTGTGTAATCACAATGTTCGTGCACCAACTCAACTTATCACCATAAATGCAAGTAGGCCAAGTAAGACATTTTGTAAACTAAATGATGTATTTGTCACATCTAGGATTAAGCATGCCTCGATTAACTTTAATCGAAAAAGAATCGTAACAAAAACAAATTTTAGATGCTAGATCTGTATAGCAAAGGTACAATGACCAGCTTTATGGCCTATGCTTCCTCCATTGTGTTTCCTTAAGAAGAAGTACTTCCATAATGTGTCTAGCTATATTAATTAAAATATAATTGGGAAGAGGATGTGGGAGGCCTAAACTGTAGATAGCATATTCTCCTGCTCATAAGCTGAAGCAATCTGTAACTATATTTTTTTTTGTTTAACTGTTACTCTTTTTATACATTATTTTTGTTCTTTCAAAATATAGGACAAACGTTCCAATCGAATATTTATTTACCATCGCAATAATCAAGATAACATAACTTTTACAAAAGTTCCTTCAAGTCCGACCGAACATTCATCGATATTACAATAACACAATTCTATAATGGAGATGTAAAAATAATATGATTAAAATCTAACCTATATAAAATTCTCAAAGCTTGATGGAATATTAATATGTATACAAAAGATTCTCGAAGTCCAACCGAATCTGCGTCAAAACCTAATAGATTCTTGATTTTAAATTTTACAAACCTAACAAAAAAAATTCAAATGAACTTTATCAAAGTTATAATGGATCTATTTAAGTTACCCAAGTCATCCGCACCACTCTGCAATTGGTATCAAAGCTATGTTGTTTAAAGTTACGGAAGTAGTATGTATTTGAATTTATTTGATTAATTTATTAATTATGATAAAATTAGATTTAGATATCCATCAAAACATTATAAATATTGCTTAAATGAATAACGAACAAAAATATAAAGAATTAAAACAAATAATATCTGAAAAACGTAAAGAATTAAAAATAAGGATAGAAAGATTACAGTATAACATAGTTGTCGGAGTTAGTAAAAACTCAATAAATTTACAAAAAGAAGAAATATCAAATTTAGAATCAACAATAGATAGTCTAGAATATATATATCAACATAACCTATATACATTTAAATAAAATGAACAAAGAAGAATTTATAATAGATGAAAAAACATATGAAAATCACGAAGGATTAAAAATAAAAATAGTATTCTCTAATTTAGGAAGAAGATATAAGAAATAGGTGAACATTTACATTTAATGTTAGAAAAAGAAGAATTAAAATAAGAAGATAAGTTGGCAGTAAGAATTAAAATTAGAAGATAAGTTGGCAGTCATGGTAAGAATAGAAAGAGAAAACGAAGAGATAGACAGAAAAAAGAAAATAGATAAAATCAAACAACAAACCACAGAAGAAATACGAAAAAAAAAGAAACTAAAAATAGTAGGATTGCTAAATTAGAAAAAGAACTACAAATACTAAAAGACATGTATGAAAAAAGACAGAAAGAAAAAGAAGAAAAAGATAAAGAACAAAAATTATTAATTGAGATAAATCAATTTAAAGAAAAATTAGAAATAAAAAATAAAGAATTAGAAACCAGTGAATTAGAAATAAATACAATAGATGCTGAAGAAACAGATAATTATGACTCGAAATATAGTAAAACATATACAGAAATTCTAGAAAACATAGGAAAACTAGAAATTAATGAAAAAACAAGAAATAATTAATAAAGAAAATCTAGAACTATTAAATACAGAACTAAATACTCTAGATAAAAATATAATACCTAGTACATCAGAAATAAGAAAACCAACCTATAATTACAAAAATAAGTTTAAAAGATATAATCCAAAGGATGAATATAATAAATGGACACCAAAACAAATAATTAATTATAACTTTTTAGATTTAGACTGTGTAATAGACACAAAAAAAATAATACAACTATGGGTAGGATACATGTCAAAACAATTATTAGATAATAAAATAGATACAACAAACACACCAGAATATATAGAAAATACATTAATAGGAACAGTAAGATTATGATTTTTAAACCTAGCCGAAGCAAGTAAAAAAATATTAAGATCTGATAATAAAACAGAAGGAACATCAACAACTACTAAAATATCACCAACAGAAATATTGAAAAAATATGAAATAGCTATAAGAGATGAATTTAGCAGTATAACAATAGAAGAAGAAGAAGAAGAAGAACAAAATAAAGAAAAAGATATGAATAGGAATTTAATGTTAAAACTAGCAATATGTAATATGTGCTATATAGATGAGTATACGTGTGCATTTAAAGAATATTATTATAAAGGAACATATAATACAGAAGAAAGTAAAGAAATAAGAAGATTATATTTTAGTAAATTACCCAAACCATTTAGTTAAAAAATAATAAAGAGTTGGGATGAAGCAAAAATAGTAGATACCCTAGGAACAAGAATAAAATTTTTACAACAATGGTATAGAAATCTATGTGAAAAATATAGAGAAGAAATAAAAATGAAAAAAACATTAATAAGAAATTTAGCATGTTGCAAAGATAAAATAGCACCTCAATTAGGATGTGAAGAAAGATATTATAAGAAAAGAAAAAGACATAAGAAATATAATAAATACAAGAAATCAAAATATAAGTATAAGAAACCAAGAAAAAGATATTATGTAAAAAATTATAAACATAAAAGACCATATAGGAAAAAGAAATTTATAAAAGAATGTACTTGTTATAATTGTGGAAAACTAGGACATTTAGCTAGAGATTGTAAATTACCAAAAAACTCAAAAAAAGAAAAAAATATCAGAAATAAAAATAGAAAATATAGAATATATGCAGATAGATTATATAGATTACGAATTAGAAAGTGAAGATAGTATATATGAAATTTCGGAGAATGAAACAGATAATGAAATAGATAGTGAATTAGATGAATTAAATGACTGAAGAAGATATAAAAATGAACCAAATAACTGAAGAAGATATAAAAATAATAACAAAGAAAAAATATTTAAATGAAGAAGGAACAGATCAAAAAATAATATTTGATAATAATATATTTGACGAAATAAAAGAAAAAGAGTTAGACTTAAGTGTAGAGAAAATATTTAAAATACCAACAATAAAAAATATATTTAGTAGAAAAAGGGAAGAATACTACGTAGTAAGTAAAAAAGAACATGTAATAGACTATAGATATGCAAAAGGAAGAGCTAGTATACCACTAGTAACAAAGAGAATGATTAACAGAGAAATAAACGATATAAAAAATAAAGATCCAATAAAATATGTACACCTTGGAGGAACAGAGATATTAATAAAAACATGATTTAGAGAAGAAATAAATACACCAATAGAATTATATTTAGCAGATGATAGAATTATAAAACCTATAAAAAAAGTATAATAACTTCCATAAAAGGAAATTTAATATATCAAAAATTAAATTTATAATAAGTGTAAATTATTCAGTAGCAATAACAGATAAAAATATAGATAAATCATTAGTATTATATTGGAAAATATCAGGAATAGAACTAACCTCAGGAAGTAAAATATTTACAGCAAGATGTAAAAATCTATATGTATTAACAGTAAAACATAAAATAACAGGAAAAAATAAAATTAATAAAATACAAATAGAAAGTCCTTTTGAATAATTTGTACAAACAATTGATAATAATGATTATAGTTATAAAGCTATAGACATAGAAGAAGATTTAGAAATAATAAATGACAGAATAAGTACAATAAAAAGAATAGCTCATGAAAATACAAAATCATCAAGCTCATAAAAAAGAAGAAGTTATGAAACAACTTCAACAGTAAATTTAAATCAATATTACATAACAGGAACAATAAATGAAAAAGAATATTTAATACTCCTAAACACAGGACAAGAAGAAAATTATATAGCAAAGTATCTAGTAAAAAGTGAAGAAATAAAATCTAATAGTAATATATGCCCAGATCTACCAAGGAGTCTAATAAATATTAAAGATACGACAGAAAAAGAAATAATAATAGGAGTAAGAAAAATAAAAATAGAATTTGAAATATAGGAAGAAACGCAAAAAGCAGATATAATATTAGGAATAAAATGATTAGAACAAGTAAAACCATACAATATAAAACATACACAATTATCTATAACATATAATAAAGAGAAATTATTCATAAAAAGAACTTTGACATGACATGAAAATATATGTACTTGTAAAAATAATAGTAGAAGGATATTATAATAAGTATTATACACCTATGATAAATACAGGAGCAGAAGCAAACTTATGTATATACAACTGTTTACCAGAAAGTAAATGGAATAAATTAAAAACATCAATAGTAGTGAAAGGATTTAATAATGAAGGAAGTTTAATTACATATAAAGCTAAAAATGTAAAAATACAGATATGGTATAAAATAATAACAATAGAAGAAATCTATAATTATGAACTAACATCAAAAGATATGCTTTTAGGAATGTCATTTTTAGAAAAATTATACCCACATAT
>NC_061111.1:156680287-156684917 GCF_002878395.1 Capsicum annuum | reverse complement strand
TCCTTACTAATAGGGAGGATTGCTTTGT
Organism: Capsicum annuum; assembly: GCF_002878395.1. Classification (NCBI taxonomy): domain Eukaryota; kingdom Viridiplantae; phylum Streptophyta; class Magnoliopsida; order Solanales; family Solanaceae; genus Capsicum; species Capsicum annuum. Next base: position 156,684,889 of record NC_061111.1, on the reverse strand, counting down.
GTGTAGTTATGCATGTGGTCATAGTGTTATGATGTGTCTTGTAGTTTCTTGTTCGTGGTGCTTTTGTATTGTTGGTGATATTCGGTTATATATAGTATTAATTTATACGTATCTTGTTTCTTATATCATTCTATTGTGCGTTTTTATGTTTTCTGTTTATTATACTAATGTTTGTCTTGAGCCAGAGGTCTATCAGAAACAGTCTCTCTACTTCATTTAAGATACTGGTATGGACTGCGTACATGTTATCCTTCCAAATTTCACTTTGTGGGAATATATTGGGTATGTTGTTGTCGTTGTTCTTGTAGTTTGTTTCAAGAAAATGCCTCTCTTTTTGTGAACTATTGAATTATAATTTTTAACATGTCAATGTTTAACATCACAAAAATAAAATATATTTTGACAATTTCTACATGTCATTAATTTACCACTATAAGATTTTTTTTTTAAACTTCGTATCAAGTCAAAATCAATCATACAAAACTAAAATGGAGAAATACTCAATTTCATATTAAAAAATCTTTCATATATTAAAAGTTACTTCAAAAGTAAAAAAAGTTATATACCACCATAATAAATAAAATGTACTATCAATATATATGACATAAATTTATTTAATATGTATTATTTGTACTCGATTTTCATAAGTTATTTTCAACTATTAATAAATTATCTTAGAATTTGTATTTAAAATTTTAGATTGTTTTATTATGAAAATTAACAGATGAGATATCCATATAAATAAAAGTAAATCTCTCGATCTCCTTAAAAAATAAGGAGATACGCATCCATGTCACGATCTGAATCAGGTTGTATTGGAGACCTCCCCTTGAGCCTTTTCCAATACAACCAAGAACACCTAGCAATGGATGAGTACCAATATAAATCAAGATGTGAAAGATGAACTCAGAAGTCTATGTAAAATCAATATTCAAACCAACCATCATATCCATGTCCACAGTATCCACATAACCTCTAAGAAAAATTGAATACAAATAAAGTGTTGGGATATGCCCTGATAATAGCCAAAACTAGACTAAAGAAAGTATATGACATAAGGAAAACAAATCATGAAATTGGGTCTTCCGAAGTATGCAAGCTCACCACTTCAGTCTGACTCATGAGCTGTCCTACGAACACCCACTCACTGCACAGGAAAAGTAGAAGTATGACCAGTTCCTACATCGCGTGGAGATACAACATTTTTAGATGGTTAGCGGTTAGAGCACTAGCATGCAACTCTGGAATAAGGGAACAAATAATTCTATGAATGATAATTTAAAACCAGTCAAATCTCATGCATACCATTAAATGCAAAGACACACACACACACACACACACACACATATATATATATATATATATATTACATGCCGGAAAAGGGAACAGGACTTAACATAAACTTTTAAAAAATTAACCTGGACTGTATAGTTTAACCATCAATAATAGTACCCACGGGCTATATGAGCCCTAGCTCTCACCCCCTGGTTGGGCCCCAGTGCATGTAGCCGCACGAATCAGAGAAATATTATATATATACGTACGGGGAACTCGAACCCTCCAACATATACTAAGGTGACTTAAGCACCCGATCATGAAATGTAATATGAGGGAATTTAACCTTCCAATCATAATAATAATAATAGTAAGGTGAACTCAACCACCTTGTCTTCAGCAAGGGGGACTCAAATCCTCGATCCACAGCGACCCCTGCACCGGCTAGTGAGATTTTTAGTGTCAGTCCCTACGGGATCTCCATCTTCCACGGTTAGCTACACAATCCTCTTTTAAGCCCAATTAAAATATTTAACACATATTTCCATTATCAAACCAATTACACACCAAGGTATTCCATTGGTATCGTCATACCAACACCACTTCCAAGTTATGATCATTATGCCATGTTATCAATTCAACCAACTTGATATTCTAATCCATAGGTCACAAAGGTATTCAATAACCAATCGTTGGGACTCGAACCCACAAAGTTTCAATTCCACCATTATACATGGCCACCAAGGCCGTTGAAGGAAAACATGCCTACTTAATTATTCTTTTTATGTCAATACAGTATTACAAGTGGGTAAATCAAACTATGTATCTAAATCCTTTTCATTGACATTTGACAAATACATTGAGGGTATACAATTTTCAAAATCATAATCAAGGCAAAATCATCAAATTGAGGGTTAACCATGACCCCTTAACTTAATCACCATTCCCATGCATCCCACAATATTTAAAATCATTAATAAAGAAAGAATATTGCATAAATAATCATGAAAAATTAATTAAATGATCAATCATGTCAAAAACCGTCAACTATCTCAAAACTCACATAAAAACCCTGGAATAATAATCAATTTATGCCAATAAGAAAATATAAGTTCAAGGGAAAGAGATACATGCTTTAATTACCAATAAACTTGAAGAAGACAACATCCTTAAGACCCTAGATGACCACCTCCTTGAACCCTAGTCTTGACTTGAAAGGGAAATTTGAGAGAGAGAATTTTTTAGTGTGAAATAATTGATGTTATGTCGTGAAAACTGATGAAAATAGTGCTTAGGGGTCGTTTATAAGTGAAAGGACTTCAATACCCCTCCTCCCAAATCAAAAAAACCAAAAATTGATGAATTTAAAGCATCGGCGCATCGCGGAGGGTAATTTCCGCGCCGCTATCGCGGACTCTTACTGCCTCCTCACGAAAATGCTCATAACTTTTTCCTTGGGTATCGAATTAAGACGACATTGATATATTATTTGGTGGGTCTTGAGCCCCAAAGTTCTACATATTTTAAAAGTTATATTTGGTGGGTCTTGAGCCCCAAAGTTCTACATATTTTAAAAGTTATACACGTTCAAAGTTGACCCTTGTAGAATCGTATTTCAAAATTTGGTCGATAACGAAAGTTCTTAACTCCACTTCACTCTAAGTGTTTAATATGAACATTCTTTCCCTCAAAGACACTTTTCACACTAGAATAATGATCATGACACTTATATTTATATATAAATAATTGGGTTCAAATTTATACATGTAGAAATAATTATTTGAATTCTAGGCCAAAAATGCGGGGTGTTACAATTCAGTAACCCCTTGAACTATGGTCAAAGTTGCTACGACACACTCCAACTTCACATGGGTCCTATTAACCCTTTGAATTCATTTTTAGTGTATTTTTTCACTCTTTTGTAATTATATGACACCTTTATTACATAAAAATAAGGCCCATGTCAAAGGTGTAACATTAGCTAAAAGGTTCCACATTAGCTAAAAAGAATGATAAAAATACATTAAAATTGAGTTACGGAAGGTAATAGGACCCTTGTGAAGTTGGAGTGTGCTGTAGCAAAATTTAGTCATAGTTTAGGGGTACTAGATGCTTTACTCAAAAATAAATTATTTAATTTAGTTTAATCACACAATACTTTCAGAGTATATATTTTTTGTTGGAAAAAGTGTACATATGAATAATTATGTCATTAATTTAAAACTATACATATTTTATTGCAAAAGGTTTAGGATATGTATAACTTATGTGGAATAATAGTCAAATATTTATTATTTTAGCAATCAATGTAACTCATATGGAATAATATCCAAATATTTATTATTTTAGCATCAATTAATGTCATTTTAAACAAGTTATCTAAAATATAATTTTAATTATCTTATTGAATTACTAATTGATATCATGTCCTTTGATTATTTATTTTGAGGTTGTATATAATCTCATATTTTATGCAAATCTCTCTTGAAAAGCTCTATTAATTTACTGTACTAAATTGTTCTCTTGATTGCATATAAAATATAAAGAAAGGGCATGATTTTTTTTTTCTCATCTTTTATCAATTTATAAAAATAATGTAGTTTGTTTTAACTTTCTTAAAAAAGATAATTATTTTTACTGATTAAACACTTGTAAGATAAATTTGTGTGTATTCAATAGTAGTTTAGAGATACATTGACACGCTTTTAGCGTCTTCTAATTTTATATAATTTGATAACATAAAATGCACGTACATCTATTCGTTTGTAGAATTTTCAAATACAATATAAAAGGAATACTATTTAAGTTAATTGTTTAAGTTGATATATATATTACCATGATGTTGAAATGAATATTAAAACACATACATGTTCGTTTGCTATTAGGTGTTAGAGAAAATAATATGCGTATTAACTTTGGTATTATTTAATTTTTTATTTGGCAACAGTTCAATTTATGCATAGCTATTGAAAGTAGATCATTGCAAACAAATCTACGAGATACTATTTTTATTTTAAGGTTGAAAATCATTTCCCCCTTAATTGTACTTTAAAAATCATACTCCCTCTCAACTTTAAACAATAAGTATTCTCCCCCCTTTTTCCTACTTATCTTTTTTAAATACCTATTTTATCCTTACACTATCAATCTTTATTTTTTCTTTTTCTTTTTGGTTTCCCATCCGGTGTCTGGTACCAGCATTGGAGTCCGACTAATTCAGATTTGCATCGGGTATGGCCCTATTCGGGGGGAGGAGGGGGGGGGGGGGGGGGCGCTCCCCTCGGAGTTTTCTCCATACCCAGGGTCGAACCCTCGACCTCTGGTTAA